>NC_141991.1:176894365-177047814 GCF_049901715.1 Pseudonaja textilis
GGGCTTGTGATACAACATCTCATCCAAAACCCCACTTTATGATTTTTAAATAATACATACATTGTTGGATTTATTTTCTGGATTTCTACCAAAAGGAAAACTTGTTAATTTGTTTAAAATTTAAGTAACTGAAATTGATGAAATAAATAGCATCATCCCTGAGAATCAAACTATCTTATTCATCAAGTATTTCCCCAAATATCAATATTTGCCTGTGAATAGGATGTAATAGACAGAGAAGAGACTTTTCTTTGGGAAGGAATTTCAACAGCCATCAAATCTGGCAAGGCAAAGACAAGTGTTCTGCTTTGTGGATTTTAAAGCCCATGTCAACTTTCAGTCAAACCTGGCAGAAGCCATTGTTCTATTCCTCAGTTGCCACACAGTGGGGGGAGGGAGAAGAAGGATGAAATATGTTGCTAGACAAAACACAAAACTTTCTCGTGGGAACCAAGGTAATCTCTACAGAGTGTGGATAGAGACAGGGAGGAGTGCCTGGAGACCCCACTAATTAACCTAATTGGCCAATGTGACTTGTGACTTTTGAGGAGGGAGTTATTTCCACTTCATTATATTGGAACCACGGGAAACATTTAGAGTTGGTTTTCCATTTTATTGTGGCCAATAATGTACCCAATAAAGAAGTTCTTAGAGGAAGGCCTCAGCATCAGAATTCTGATTTGCTTGGATTTGTTAGTCGGGACCATGACAGCCTGTTTATGGCTGTTAGAACAAGGGAGTACCATGATCCCTGTAGCTGCCCAAATCTAAGACTGTCCACAGCATTCAAACTAGTCAAAATTTCTGAAGATTTGTCAGTGACATCTGCAATAACTGGATCCGACCTTTCCATAAATGGTCCACTAGACCAGCGGTCCCTAATCTTTGTGGCTCCATGGACAAGCAGCAGAGGTGTGTGTGTGTGGGGGGGGGGGGGATGGTTTCACATATGCAAATGAAGCTTGGCATGCTTGCCCTCCCACTTGCATGGGCCACAGACCAGTACTGGTTCATAGCTCGGGGGTTGGGGACCCCTGCACTAGACTAAACTGTGCAAACACACTGCTGAATACTGGGTGGAAAATGAACCTGGAAAAGCAGTCAGACTATTTTCTGGGGAAGAATAATTCCGTTGGAAGAAAACTCATTGGTTTGTTCCCCAGCTGGGACGCAGTCACTGGTGCTGAGAAGAAATTGACATCAAAGCAAGCTGCCAGAAAGAGGAATATTTTAATTCAGGAAGACAAGAGGATGTAGTGATTCAGCTCAAGCATTCCTGGCTAGCCAGCAGATTGGGGAGGCAAGCCCATGCTTTTTTTAAAAAAAACCCTTAATTTTCCTTTGAAGCTCCTACAATTTGATGGGTTTTGATGTGCCTCTAGATGAAGTGATTGCCCTGGGTTTTTGTTTTCCTGCTTGACTGGGTTAATCCTGGTCCAAGGTCCTTTGCTTTTTTAGATAGGATGGCCCAATCTTTCTTAATGAACAAAAAAATCTACTGGGACTATTAAGGAAGGTGGGGGCTGCTTTTCAAGAGCATGTTTCTCCATTTCTCACTCGGGGAAATATAATAATCTGACTTTTTAATATTTCTCAAAATATTTCATTCTTCTAGGAGAGGAGGGGTCTTCCCTCAATTCCATGATATTTTATCATTCAATAGTGCCTTGATCAGTAATACCTATTTCCTACCTAGATAAAGGTTTAATTTGTTTGTCCTATAATCTTTTATCAATATTAGTAATTAATTTTGAACTTGAACTTTAGCAGAAAAATGAAATAGAGTTGGAACTCAGCATCTATGAAGGTCATCTACTTTACTAGAATATATTTGAATTTTTATTATTTATTCCACGATTCTTTATCAGAAAGGTGTGATGTTATTAGATTCCTTTTTAGATCACTCCCCGTTTCATATTTCTACGGGTTTATTTTCAGGCAAGATATAAAAAGCTGGCTTCAAATTCTTTTCAGGTTAAATAGTAAGGTCCACCACAACAGAATAGGTCATAACTTGTATCTACCAGAAGCTATCCTGAAATATTTATTGACCCAAAACATGCAATCAAAGTGCATATTTGGGAAAAGTTGCCTATAAAATAAATATCAAGTAGTTTGGTAGTTTATGCTAAATATATGCAAAGATACCTGTTCCGAAATAAATGTGTTGATCTTATCTTGTTGGTACCCAGTAGAATATTGTGATTTCTAAAACATCCCATGATTCTTTCTGCCTTACTAGATCCTAAGAAAGAACAGAGTAACTTGAAATTTTAGAAGAACTGTGTCTACCACAGAGCTTAGTCTGTTTTAATCAAAGACAATAGAAGATAATAGTCCAATGATAGTGTTGAAATAAGTTTTAACTGCATGTCTAGTTGACTTCCCTACAGGGAAAGGGGAAATATTTTATTTTTATTTTTGGACTCAGTATCAAATAGGAGTGAATACCCTTTGGTGGCCAAAGGCCATCATAATTATTTGTAGGAGGTGAAGACCATAGTGGACGAAACATGTAGAATTTTATTTGCAGACTTGATGAATTGGAAAATTCTCTCTGTTTAAAAAACTATATAAATCTATTTGGGGTTCTACTACAAAGTTTGTGTATTCCTCATATCCAAATGGCAAGAAACTCTGTCCAGAGTGACTTTTTGTGGTAAGCTGGGTGGCTAAATAAATAAACAAAAATAGATGATGCTGGCAGTTACAGTGCTAAAATCAATAGCAGTTAAGGGATTCTGGGAGCTGCCTAAAGATGGTCTGAAGATCTACAGCAAAGGTGGTATTTGGCAAGTTCTGACCAGTTCTGGAGAACCAGTAGCGGAAATTTTGAGTAGTTTAGAGAACCAGAAAATACCACCTCTGACTGGAGATTTTACAGTAACCTTCCCCAGCCACGCCCACCAAGCCATGCCCACCAAGCCACACCCACAGAACTGGTAGTAAAAAATTTGAATCCCATCACTGATCTACAAGTAGTCCTAGACTTACAACAGTTCACTTAGTGACTGTTGAAAGTTACAACATCACAGCAAAAAGTGACTTATAATCGTTTTTCAGTTACAACCATTGCAGCATTCCTCCATGGTGGCGTGATCAAAATTCAGATGCTTGACAACTGGTTCATATTTATGATGGTCGCAATGTCCAAGGATCATGTGATCACCTTTTGAGAACTTCTGACAAACAAAGTCAATGGGGAAGTCAGATTCACTTAACAACTGTGTTACTATTTTAACAATTGCAGGGATTCACTTAACAATTGTGGCAAAAAGGTCATAAAATGGAGCAAAACTCCCTTAACAAATGTTTCACTTAGCAACAGAAATTTTGGGCTCAATTGTGGTCATAAGTCGAGGACTACCTGTACACTTTGACTGGCTCTGCTACAAATGAAAACAATCCCATGCAACATTTAATTAAATGTTACCTGCTGGATGAAAACTTAATTATATACAGGTTTTGGTTGGTAATTACTCCTAATATATTGTGGTAGTATGTCTAATCTTTTAAAATATTAAAGTAAGATTTTCCACCTTCTAACTAAATTTCTAATGGTATGATTCGTTTTTATGAAACATCTGTACTGAATATATTAGACATCACTTGCATTTGAATAGATTATCTTAATTGAAAACAACAACAGTATATTATATTGAGATACTTCATAGTCATAATGTCACATTTGCATTAAATGGTTAGATAAAAAAAAAAGAATTTTCATATCAATTACCATTAATATTATAATGCTTATTAATGAATCACCGAACTTTGAATTTTCATTTTACCTTTCCCTTTAAAATCTGTCATAGAAGTTTGCTCCTAATAAGGTGATATGCAAAAGCCATTAACCAAAAATAATTGTTATCAATTATTCTTTATTAAAAGTTTATTTTTTCTTGTGTTAAAATGAATTAGGATCTATGCCTTAGTTTTCATGTATTTCCTTCAGTTAGTGGAGAGTCAAGTAACGATCCACAACTGAATTAGAAGAAGGTTTAGGGGCCACACACACAAAAAAGCTGAAAGCAACATGCAGAGCCATGTTATAGGATAGTTAATCCACACCTTCAGTCATATTTAGCTGAATAAAAGATATTCTTATCTTTTGAGTCATACCCTCTTTTTTTTTGAATTGTGATAATTTTGTGCTAGAAGTGTATTTTTTGTGATTGTCCTTGTTGTTTTCGTTAGAGTTAATAGCCAAAGATGCCTCTAGGATGGAAGGATTGTTGCTGCATAATAACCTCATAACTATATCATGGTCATTTCTTTTTCTCACAATGCCGATGGGATCTATGGAACCTTTCATGGAAAGATAATCAGTTTGCACTTTGCTTTGTAACACATCAACTGTCCATTGATTGACATTTTAATTAAAAGAATAGAACAATATTAAAATCAGTTCAAGATAGGATCCCATATTTCCTCTATCTATGACAGAGATCATCACAACTGATTCATATTATGTCTTTTTGATATGGTGAGCCAAAAGCAGCAAACAAAACTATGTAGAATATGGAGCAGGCTCCACTAATCTCTAGGATTGGAGGGACTGAGAAATCAAATAGGCAGGACAGCAGAGTCAGATGTAAAAACCAGGGTTGCAGTTAGATATACAATTGTAAGCTGACTGTTGCATACACAAAATCTGGACTTGATTAGCTTCTGCTGTCTTATCAAATTCAGAGCATTTTGTTATACTATACAACCTGGGAACATGTTATCTGGGTGTTTTCTGTAAGAGGAAATTAGTGTGGGATAGCAGAGGTGGTATTCAGCAGGTTCTGACCAGTTCTGGAGAACTGGTAATGGAAATTTTGAGTAGTTCGGAGAACCAGCAAATACCACCTCTGACTGGAGATTTTACAGTATCCTTTCCTTGCCACACCCACCAAGACATGCCCACAGAACTGGTAGTAAAAAAAATTGAATCCCACCTCTGTGGGATAAGTGTCAAAATTGGGAAGTATCAGTCAACGCACCATGTTCTCAATTAGATTAAGGATTTTTATGTCCTGCAACTTTTACTTGCTTGCTTCTCTCCTGCACACGAACCAATTAAAAAGAAAGACTAAGAAATCCGTTTCTGGATTTCAACTCTTTGGTCCACTTGGGATGGATTAATTGCCAGATATTCTATCCAGACCATGGTTAACACAACCCTCAGTTAATGAATTCCCCTGCTTCTTTTCCCCTCTCACCCAGGCCAGGAAAGGAAGCACTAATTACTTTCCCCTCTATGGGCATGTCTTTGGAGGAATGGGAACAGCAATAAATAAAACAGTTTTACAAGTTCTCATTCTGTTATGTTGACTCACCCCAGGCAACGGAGGTCTTGGCTTCAGCTAGGAAGAATTAGTTCTATGCAGCCTCTCCCTGTGCAGAGTTCCCAGTGTGCTCCTAGACTTTCCAAAGGGCTTTGGGAGATGAAATGTTGAAAGTAGTGCCTGGAATAATGTTGGAGAAAAACAAAGAATGAATTCCATCAAATTAATGCCAATAGAAGCAGCCAAAGATTGCGATTTCTCTGCCAATAGTGGTATTCAGCCAGTCCACATCGGATTGGGCGAACTGGTAGCAAGGATTTGGCATGGGTTGCCGAACCAGCAGTAAGTTCTGGTGGGCCACGCCCCTGACCCGGTTGCCCCACCGCCTGATGGTCGCTCACCCCGCCCACCTGACGCTTGCCCCTTAAGTTATTTCTTTTTTTTCCCTTCCGACAATCAGCTGTTCATATGATCAGCTGTGCTGGGATTCCCCTTGCTCAGCCCCTCTCCATTTTTTGCCTTCTTGAGCCCCAGAAGAGCCTTCTAGGAGCAAAAACACCCCCCCGAGGATCTTCTGAGGCCAGAAAGGTCCTAAAATGGAGCATGGAGGGGGGCTATGTGCCCCCCATGCTGTTTTTTTCCTTCCTGAACTCCAGAAGAGCCTTCTAGGAGCAAAAACAGCCCCCCCGAGGATCTTCTGAGGCCAGAAAGGTCCCCCATGCTGTTTTTTTCCTTCCTGAACTCCAGAGGAGCCTTCTGGGAGCAAAAATGCCCCCTCAGAGGCTCCTCTGAGGCCCAGAAGGCCCCCAAAACTAGTGGGAGGGTGGCTGCAAAAAAAGCAACAAAAAAGCCACACCCACCTAGCCACGCCCACACTGGTAGTAAAATTTTTTGAATCCCACCACTGTTCTCCGCCCTTATTTGCATGTGCCAATAGTAGCCCTCAGTCTGGATATACAGAACAGACTGAGGCTTATTTGTGACAGGACTGAGTGGCTGTTTGGCCTCCTGGTGTTGGGATGTTACCGGGTGGGGCGACAACACCTCCTAGTGTTGGGAACGGGGATGACAACACTTCTTTATTCAAAACTGGTGCTCAACTTGGGAGTCTACTAGAATTGTAGGTACTGCCAGTTGTCCTCTTTATTCAATAGGGAGGTCCTTCATGTAGTTACTCATGACTTAGTCACCTCACGGGACATCTCTTAAAGACCACCAAGAAGCTGCAGTGGGTTCACAATGCATAACGTTTTTTTCCGGTATGCCCATGTGTCATCAGTGCAGTGCAAGCTGCATTGATTCTCAGTCATGTTCCAAGTAGAATTCTAGGTATTGGTTATTATCTATAAAGCAGGGGTGGGGACCCATGGCCTTCTTATGAGTTGTGGACAGAGGTGGTATTCAGCAGGTTCTGACCAGTTCTGGAGAACCGGTAGCGGAAATTTTGAGTAGTTCGGAGAACCAGCAAATACCACCTCTGACTGGAGATTTTACAGTATCCTTTCCTTGCCACACCCACCAAGACATGCCCACAGAACTGGTAGTAAAAAAAATTGAATCCCACCTCTGTGGGATAAGTGTCAAAATTGGGAAGTATCAGTCAACGCACCATGTTCTCAATTAGATTAAGGATTTTTATGTCCTGCAACTTTCACTTGCTTGCTTCTCTCCTGCGCACGAACCAATTAAAAAGGAAGACTAAGAAATCCGTTTCTGGATTTCAACTCTTTGGTCCACTTGGGATGGATTAATTGCCAGATATTCTATCCAGACCATGGTTAACACAACCCTCAGTTAATGAATTCCCCTGCTTCTTTTCCCCTCTCACCCAGGCCAGGAAAGGAAGCACTAATTACTTTCCCCTCTATGGGCATGTCTTTGGAGGACTGGGAACAGCAATAAATAAAACAGTTTTACAAGTTCTCATTCTGTTATGTTGACTCACCCCAGGCAACGGAGGTCTTGGCTTCAGCTAGGAAGAATTAGTTCTATGCAGCCTCTCCCTGTGCAGAGTTCCCAGTGTGCTCCTAGACTTTCCAAAGGGCTTTGGGAGATGAAATGTTGAAAGTAGTGCCTGGAATAATGTTGGAGAAAAACAAAGAATGAATTCCATCAAATTAATGCCAATAGAAGCAGCCAAAGATTGCGATTTCTCTGCCAATAGTGGTATTCAGCCAGTCCACATCGGATTGGGCGAACTGGTAGCAAGGATTTGGCATGGGTTGCCGAACCAGCAGTAAGTTCTGGTGGGCCACGCCCCTGACCCCAGTTGCCCCACCGCCTGATGGTCGCTCACCCGCCCACCTGACGCTTGCCCCTTAAGTTATTTCTTTTTTTCCCTTCCGACAATCAGCTGTTCATATGATCAGCTGTGCTGGGATTCCCCTTGCTCAGCCCCTCTCCATTTTTTGCCTTCTTGAGCCCCAGAAGAGCCTTCTAGGAGCAAAAACACCCCCGAGGATCTTCTGAGGCCAGAAAGGTCCTAAAATGGAGCATGGAGGGGGCTATGTGCCCCCATGCTGTTTTTTCCTTCCTGAACTCCAGAAGAGCCTTCTAGGAGCAAAAACAGCCCCCGAGGATCTTCTGAGGCCAGAAAGGTCCCCCATGCTGTTTTTTTCCTTCCTGAACTCCAGAGGAGCCTTCTGGGAGCAAAAATGCCCCCTCAGAGGCTCCTCTGAGGCCCAGAAGGCCCCCAAAACTAGTGGGAGGGTGGCTGCAAAAAAAGCAACAAAAAAAGCCACACCCACCTAGCCACGCCCACACTGGTAGTAAAATTTTTTGAATCCCACCACTGTTCTCCGCCCTTATTTGCATGTGCCAATAGTAGCCCTCAGTCTGGATATACAGAACAGACTGAGGCTTATTTGTGACAGGACTGAGTGGCTGTTTGGCCTCCTGGTGTTGGGATGTTACCGGGGTGGGACGACAACACCTCCTAGTGTTGGGAACGGGGGATGACAACACTTCTTTATTCAAAACTGGTGCTCAACTTGGGAGTCTACTAGAATTGTAGGTACTGCCAGTTGTCCTCTTTATTCAATAGGGAGGTCCTTCATGTAGTTACTCATGACTTAGTCACCTCACGGGACATCTCTTAAAGACCACCAAGAAGCTGCAGTGGGTTCACAATGCATAACGTTTTTTTCCGGTATGCCCATGTGTCATCAGTGCAGTGCAAGCTGCATTGATTCTCAGTCATGTTCCAAGTAGAATTCTAGGTATTGGTTATTATCTATAAAGCAGGGGTGGGGACCCATGGCCTTCTTATGAGTTGTGGACAGAGGTGGTATTCAGCAGGTTCTGACCAGTTCTGGAGAACCGGTAGCGGAAATTTTGAGTCATTCGGAGAACCGCAACCACCACCTCTGACTGGCCCCACCCCCATGTTGTCCTTCTAAAGGGATTCAAATTTGTTTACTATCAATTCTGTGGGCATGGCTTGGTGGGCGTGGCAGGGGAGGGATACTATTCTCTGCCTTCCAAGTCCTAGCTGATCGGCTGGGTCTTCTTTTGTTGCCCTGTACAGGAGAACGGAGCTGTAAAGCAGGTTAGTGGGGTGGGGAGGGAATGGGGATTTTGCAGTAATCTTCCTCTGCCATGCCCACCAAGCCAAGCCACGCCCACAGTAGTAAAATTTTTTGAATCCCACCACTGCTTGTGGACTTCAACTCCCAGAATTCTGGAACCAGCCATGCTGGCACAGGAATTCTGGGAATTGAAGTCCACAAGTCATAAAAAGGCCATGGTTCCCCACACCCCTGCATAAAGCCTTATATGGCATAGGGCCCATAAAACTGAGGAATCATATGTCTTCTATTATTTCTGCCTACCTGGTACATTCCTGTAGTACAGATGAGCAATAGGCTCCTCTATTAAACATTGTCATGTTGTGGGACCAAGGAAAAGTGCCTTCTTTGTCATGTTCCCACCCTCTGGAATAGCATAGCTCACGGTGATAAGGTAGCACACTCTTTTCTAGGGTTCAAAAAAATAATAATTACAATCCGGCTTTAGTTCTAGAATTGGGTTTAATGTAATAGTATATTCTGGGAGGCCCTGTTTTGTTTTGTGTTGCTTTTAAGATAATTTCAGTCTGCATAATCTGTGTAGTTTTATGCTTCATTTGTTTTTATAACGTGTTTAATTCTGTACACCACTCAGAATCCGTTGGAGTTGTGTGGCTATAACACATTTGAAATAAGGAGAAACTTGGCAGTATTGTTCTGAATTTCACACCATTTAAAGAACAACAATAAAGCAATAGCCAGCATTTCACAATTCACTACAGGTGGTCCTCAATTTATGAGTGCAATTGAGCCCAAAATTTCCATCGCTAAGCAAGACAGTTGTTAAGTGAATTTTGCCCCATTTTGCACATTTGGTTTAAGGAGGGAAGTATCATCTGAATCATGCTCCATGATTTCTTCAGTGCTATGCATTTCCTCAAGTCAGTTCTCAGTGCACTAATATTTTAAGGATTTAAAAAAAAAAAGTTTGAGAGGTTTGTGGCTCTCCAGATATTGTGGGACCTGCATGAAAACAAGCCAGCATGCCAAAGGATTAAAGATGATGGGATCTGCAGCAAAACAAGATCTAGAAATTTATCCCAGCCTGGTGAAAATCAAACCCAAATGGATTCGTGGCTGACCAGTTCCCACAATTCAAATCTCAAAGAAAGGATAAAGTTTTTAGGTACAATGTTAATTTTCTGTGCAGAAACTTCAGCATATTTTTTTTATCAGGAATAAAATACTTCCCTCCCCCCGTTTTGCTAAAAATTGACAAAAAGATGGATGACATAAAATAGCGCTGCACTTAAGCGCCCAATAAGCCTCGCAAATCCAGCTTTCTGATATGCTATGTACAAAGAGAACAGCAAGCACCTCCAAATCTATTCATTTGATTGCTTTCCCTCTGCCAGAGGCTGCAAAAGTACAATGATGTATAACTCTGTAACTCCGCAAAGGGCATTTTCTTTCCCGCTCATTGTTGCTTGCATAAGTTTTTCACAGTAAGAGAGACAATATTCAACAAATGAAGCTATTGTCTTTGTGGAAAAGCAGAAAAACAGGCCAGCCACATTTACCAAGGGTGATCCAATCAGCAGGACATCTGAGCAAGCAAATCTAGAAGTTCTGACTTATTATAGTGGGTTTCCTCAGTGTTAAATCAACTTCTGGCGAAGAGCTGTCTTTTGGAAGGAGGTTCATAATACCAGCATGATATTTTGGGGGAGAGGGGTGGGATGGCTGTTCCTTGATAATTCCTTTTGGGAAACTTGCTCCTGCCAACCTGTCTCCCTCAGGTCCTGCTGGGTTACTTAATTTTAGAGTGATGGTGGTGGTAGGGTGATGTTTGTGGGATGGATGAGAAAAGCATGCCAGGGATGAGGGGTCCTTGGTGCTCTCTGAGCTTGGTTGTTTTCTTCCGGTGCATCATCCTTGCACTGATGAGGTTACTTAGTTGGGTAATGAAAGGTCTGCAAGAAAACAACCAAGTTCAGAGAGCACCAAGGACCAGGGGTGGGATGCTGCTGGCATAACAAGCCATTCAGTTATCGCGCACTTCATGTGAACATCAATGCAAAAATCCTTACCTGCTATGTTACTTCAGGGGAGTAACACAGCTGAGGAGCGGCAATCCGTTCTTCTGCGCTGATCGGCTGGTATGATAAAGGTCAGTACAGTGTAGGGGTGGGCAGGCAGGCGACGGAGCAAACCGGTTCACTCCTGGCTGATCTTGGGAGCTAGGGGTTTGCCCGAGCCGGTCTGAACCAGCAGAATCCCACCCCTACCAAGCACCCTCATTTCTAGCCTGAGCTACAAACACTCTCCTTTATTGGTAATGTCAGGTATTCATGTAATCCCAGCAGGTTCAATCAAGGGATGAAGATTGCCCTGAAAGGAAGCAGACTTCTCTACTGGGTAGCAGTGATACAGAAGGAAGTTGGGGTGGACAATCACTTTATTGACAGTGGCCATGCATCATTTCATACTGTGTAGGAGAAGCTAAATCATTCCTATATTTTACTGAGAATAGACAAGATAGACAAGAGATAGTGATGGACCTCTTAGGTCAGATGTCAGTCAACAGATAACTGAGAACAGCTGAGAATCCTGGCAATCATATGGGGGTAAATAAAGGGCAGTAAAAGAGAAATTCTGTAATATTCGGAAGAGAAAGAAAAGTGACCTGTGGTGACCCAGGGTGGGATACAAAATAAACACAGTCACAAAAACAGATGAAGCTACTTTTATTCCTTCACTTTGCTTCAAAGCTCTAAATATCCTTGACTGGAGGCAAAAAACTCCCCCACAAGCAGTTATGAAAAGGAGGAAATGCCGTTTAAACTAAAAATGCCTATAAATTATAAAGAGCAAAAACAACAGAAATCACACGGAAGCAATTAAGGGAACCAGGCAAGTTAAGGGCTTGAAGACGTCCACAGATATCAGAAGACACACTGGGAAGGGTGCCAAACTCATAGAGGAACGATAGACTAGAGATATTTCCATGCTTTTTTCCAGCACTGGCCCATATGCATGTCAGTCCTTTTAACCAGTTCTCACAGCTGTAGCCCATGAAGAGGATCAAGGCCCTTTCCTCCCCCGTAGATCACTCTATTCATGTTTCTCCCTTATCCTCTCCTTCCTGTGTGCCCTAGGATGGAGACGGGGTGGGCCTGGGTCTTCCTCTGACTGCCCAGCTGGCCTCTGCCCTTCCCCAGCCTCCACAACCTCCGGAGCCACACCTCCATTCCCTGTTGGCTTTTACTCCTCTCCCTTGGAGTCAATCTCCAATAGGGGCATGACAGTCCTAATCCAGAACTCAAAGGATGAGAACATTTTCAAGAAGCATTTGTTGAATCGTGCAGTCCTCGACTTATGACCACAAATTTCTATGGCTAAGCGAAACAGTTGTTAAGTGATTTTTTTCCCCATCTAACAACTGTTCTTGTCACTGTTGTTAAGTGAATCGCTGCAGCTGCTAACTTAGTAACACAGTTGTTAAGTGAATCTGGCTTCCCCATTCCTCGTCAGAAGGTTGCAAAAGCTGATCGTGTGACCCCAGGACATGAATATGAACCAGTTGCCAAGCTGCTGAATTTTGATCATGTAACCATGGGGAGGCTGCAACGGTCGTAAAGTGTGAAAAATGGTGCTGAGTCACTTTTCTCAGTGTTGTTGTAACTCTGAACCGTCACTAAATGAATGGTTGTAAGTCATGCACCGCTTGCAAGTACTTTAAGTGGATTCGCTTGTACGATGAAGATATAATGTGGCTTACAGATCAAAACCACTGTAGTTTGTAAATTGAGATTTATACAACAGGGCAGAACAAACCGTGGTTTAATGTTACCTGTGAGCCAGCCAAGTGGCCTTTTAAAAATTATTACTCTTGCAGTTCTGACCAGCTGATGGCATCTAGCACTGGTTGTAGAAGTCTGCAATGCACAGCTGAAAATTGTACCCTTCCTCTGATTCACTACAAGTTGGTAAATGTTGTTTTCCTTGCTTCATTTCTGAAATATCAGCTAGGAAAACATATCAGCTCAGACCTGTTTGATGACGTAATGGCTATTTTCTTTCTCGGGCTTGGCCATACAGTATGAATAAAATGCCTGGGACCTCTGAAACTGGATGCAAAATTGGATACACAAACCTACCTTCTGTAGAACTCTCTCTCTCTCTCTTCTGACTACTAACCTTTTCAGCTGCAAAAGTATGCATAAAAATGTGGGAAATCTCCTGGGCCAGTGCTGGTGGGTCATCGAATAAGATTTCCATTGATCATGCTTTTATCACCGAGTGTTGCTGCCTCTCCCTTCCCATCTCAAACTTGCAAAATTCTGAATAAATTATACAAAACACCGAGTTGTGGAATAAATGGTGCCGATGAAAAGAAAGGGCATACATCAATTCAGTTTGCAAGATTTATGTGGCTCGTGGAATTTGACCTTTTATGGTACATCTTTTAGATAGTCTGCGCACTTTTAATTTCTTCTGGGAGAGAGTTCACACATTTCCCCATGGATGTCGAAGGAGCTACAATCTCTGGCCCGTGATCTACATTGTATTTAGAATCTGACATTAGGTCAAGGGATCTTTCCACAGAAGAGAAAGATTGTACAAAAAGGTGAGAGCTAAAACACGAGGTTTGTGTTGTATAAACAGGCCTTCATTCTCAATCGCTGAGCAGGGAAAGAACCTTTTTCACCCCCTTCTATTCATCAAGACTTGGCAACTGGAATCGTGTTTGATTGCTTGCACATCATTGACAGATTGTCAAACAAAAGGACGACTAGGAAAGGTCAGTGCTTATTAGGTGTTGGGAGGAATTGATCGGAGGGCAACGTATTCCCAACAGTTCAAGTTAAATCATCTTTTTACCAAGCCATAGCTAAGTTAAATGGGAGACAAGGTAGGCTGAAAAAACCCAAGAGAAGATTTTGGGGTTTTGCTTTTTTTTTTGGTTAAAAATGTGGAAAATCCTTTCAAATGTGGAGGGAGCTTATAATTACTGCTGGTAGCAGCGTGATAGCATTATGTGTACTTAAAAAAAAGAACATTGTCTCATCAACAAAGTTTGCACGGGAAAAAAGACACAGAATTAGGCTTACCTGAGAGCAAGCACCAGAATCACCAGTCGCTCATGTTACTTGTTGCTTCTGCTAATAAAGCTGGATTGCTCCATTTAGGGTTTGCATATTATAGGGGTGTCAACCTCAAGGCCTGCAGGCTGCTTAGATCTGGCCCATGGGACTGAATTAGAAATAGCGAAGGACAGGCTCGCAGTACGGACCACCCGAGCTCTTTTTTTGCTGGAAGAGGATCACAGGAGGCCGTCATAGCTGCAAATGGAGATTGAAAACCTGTTTTCACTGGCAAAGTGCTCGGGCCGCCACAGGCACCCCTGACACAAGAGATGTTGAGCTGGCCACACTCACCCTGGCCAAGGCCATTCCTCCCCCGAGGTCAAACATGACCCTGATGAAGGAATGAAATCAATGAAATAGAGTTTGACACCTTGGGTATATTATATCATATGATAGGTTGATTCTCATGGAACAAAATCTAAAGCTACATTTTTTAAAATTTCTGAAACATTCCAGGTATTGTTGTATGACAACAACTCTGTCATTTTCTACGATGACAGCAGAGCTCTTTTTAATGACTGCCAGATGATGGGTGCCATTTTCTATAGAATAGCAATAGCACTTAGACTTATATAGTGTTTTACAGCCTTCTCTAAGCCATTTAAAGAGTTATCTTATTTCCCCCAACAATCTGGGTCTTCCTTTTACTGACCTCAGAAGGATGAAAGGCTGAGTCACCCTTGAGCCAGTCAGGATTGAACTCCTGGCTGTGGGCAGAGTTTGCCTGCAATACTACATTCTAACCACTGTGCCCCCACTACATTTTGGGCATTTTGAGAAGGATAAAAGACAGTAGAATTCAGTAGCAAAATTTAACCTTCGGATTCTTGTTTGAGAATGCGGCTTTAAATGTTGAAATATCACAGATTTCTATTTTCAGAATCAGGATATAAACTTGGAGTAGCTGATGAAACTGCTCATCCCATTTTGCATGAGGATGCTTACCTCAATGGATTAATTGGTTCGAGAACTGGATAACCCATGTAGCAAATGTTGTCTCCCCTCATTCTTCTAACTCAAGCTGTATACATAGAGCAGAGGGCATCCCTCTAGAAACATGGAAATAACAATATACCAGACTGGTAATTACTTACTGTCTAATTATGAAAAGTCAAATTCTTTCCCTTAAGGCAGCTGACTTTAACTAATGTTCGGGATGCTCTTTGGGAGGAGGGGGAAATACTGTTTTAATATCCCTGAGATGGACAAGCTATTATTTTTTTAATCAATGGTCTAAGTAAGGTGAAGTGGTGTTGGTGGCCTAGTGGTTAGGATACCGGGCTTGTTGACTGGAAGATGGGCAATTTGAGACCTCAGTACTATATGAATGAATGAGCTTTTGTTACTTGTCCCCAGCCAACTTAGCGGTTCAAAAGCATGCAAATGCAAGTAGATAAATAGGTACCATTTCAGTGGGAAGGCAACAGCATTCTCTGTGCCTTGGCATATAGTCATGCTGGCTGCATGACCATGGAATTGTCTTCAAACAATTCTGTTTTTCAGCTGTGAATCAGAGGGGAGCACCTATGGATATGGCTGACAGAGAAATCTTTACCACTACTATTTAAAGTAAGGTGAAGGATGATGTCTTTGATGATACTAAAGAGTCTTTCCTTTCATCACCTTGTATTATTTCTTTCTTCCTTTTTTCAAAAAATGAATACAGTCTGACCATCTAACTAAACCTCTTATCCCCTTTGCACCTCCTCCGCACACTCCACAGCCACGATCTTTAGCAAATCCCACAATTATTGTTTTTCTGTTAAATCAAGGCACTGTTTTGGAAGTTGGGTGTAATAAATGTCTTAACGGTTCATAATTCTTTGGTCTGAAATTATATAGCTTAAAAAAAAGGCTGCTATCTTTGCAAAGCGTTGACATTTAGAGGGTTTTAATGCCGGCTTTAAGAACAATAATAGCTAATAATAAAAATTTCATCAATCAATAATACAACGCCTCCTTTTTTCACTTGTGCTTGTCTCTAGGCTAACATAATTCAAGGGAAGTGTGTCCTTGAATGTCATATCATCCTAAAATTATTATCCTTGGTATCATTAGCTACCTATTCATCTCACTTCGTCTTCAAAGGATGATTTTTCCCCCCCCAGTCAGCTGAATATGATATGATGAGGATGCTGCTGTTGATATTGTGCACAATTCACTCATCCCAAGATTATCTTCAGGCAGACAGATTTTACAGTTTTTATAGTGGGTTAGAAACTTGCTAAATCTATTCACTCTGAAACAATCACAGGAGCCACATATCATATTATGCCACATAATTAATTTGTTTGGGTTTAGTATTTTGCATAAATCAAGACACGGGGCTTGTGAACTCTGCCATTATAACCGATTAACAAACTATGCCTTAGCATGAACTCTTGCATAATGCTGGAGTTTTTATCTTGCAAGATTCATTTTTTAAAATTTGCCAGATAAATTCACATCCTCCTCTTTACTGAAGACGTATATAAGAAGCATCTATAATGATGATTCCAAATAAGTCTTGTTGAATTTACTTGATTCAAACCATTCAGTTTTTCCTTCCAATTATCTTATCCTCTTGAGGAATTCTCTGTTTTGTCAATGTTTTTCCTAAAATTCAGTATCCAGGACTACAGTATTCTAAATGAGGTTTGGCTTATGCAGAATTTATGCAACTTCTCTTGATTTTAACATTCCTAATGATACAATGTAGGGTTGCATTTAGGATTTTTTCTAGCCATATCAGTTCATCCTACCCTTTCTCTTTCTTTTAAAATTTTCTCCACTCAATCTCATTCCTCCTCCCCTTCCAAAACGAAAGTCCAAATATAGTCTCAATGCAAAGGTGAAAATCTGAAAATTAAAAACCCAACTTCTGAAATTTGCAGTTAGATACAGAAGATTAAAAGGTGTGGAGTTTTATCCGCTCACACAAAAACATTCCCCATAACTTAACAATATATTTAAAGTGCCTAAATACAGCTTCTTCTTAGCAAATTTGTAACAGGAGAAGTAATATTCATTTTAACAATATTTATTATTTCCCATAAACTCAGGAATTTTCAATGTCTCTTTATATCCACTTAAACATGAGGAAAAGATTTAGAGTATTTAAATCTGGATCAAATCAATATGTTTTTTTAATCCAATGAATCTGCCACTGCCAATTCAAATTATTATATTTCTAAATTATCAGTTAACAGTCTAATATTGGCTGAAGCTTGTCTTCCTTTTATCAAACCAGATTATGCAATATATCTGTGCCAGAGTTGCTGTCAACATTTTAACATTTATATTTATCAGAAAAATCAGGCAAAAGCTTTACCTGGTTATGTTGTTACTATTATGTATGCTTTGTAAAAAGAAAACATAAAAATTCTATTTGCAGAAGAAACATTATAGACTTCCAACAACACAGGAATAAAATATCATGTATACCTAACACCATTGTATAGGAAAAAATATATCTGGACCAGTAATCTTCTCTATTTTTATAGTCTTACCCTAATAATGTCCATTATTTCGAATTGGCTTCCGATGATCCGGTTTCTAGCTTGGTCAGTTTAGTTTAGTTTAGTTTAGTTTAGTTTAGTTTAGAATAGAATAGAATAGAATAGAATAGAATAGAATAGAATAGAACAGAACAGAACAGAACAGAACAGAACAGAATAGAATAGAATAGAATAGCTTTATTGGCCAAGTGTGATTGGACACACAAGGAATTTGTCTTGGTGTAAATACCCTCAGTATACATAAAGAAAAGGTACATTCCTTAAGAATCAAGAATCATATTGTACAACACTTAATGATAGTCATAGGGTACAATCAACAATCAAATCATACTAGAAACAGTAGGTATTTGGAGATTCAAGGTGTTGTAGGATGTAATGCAGAGCCATGTTAACAGCATCATCTGTTGATCTATTCGCTTGGTTTGCAAACTGCATGGGATCTAACAGTGAATCTGTGATGGTTTTCAGGTGGGACAGCACAAGCCTTTCAAAGATTTTCATAACTAGAGATGTTAGAGCAACTCATCTGTCATCATTCAGTTCCTTGATGGAGGGCTTCTTTGGCACTGGCATGATGGTAGAGTGTTTGAAGCAGGAAGGAACATAGCACATCCCTAGTGATCTATTGAAAGTTCGGGTGAAGATGTGGGCCAATTGGACAGCACAGACTTTTAAGCAAGAAGGAGTTATCTTGTCTGGTGCTTTTTCTGGCTTCTGTCTGTGTAATAGATCTTGCACTTCTTTTTCTGTGATCACCAGAGGTTGTGAGCCCAATGGATTGGGGCCAGTTGTTGGCTTGGCTGTTGTTGGTGTGTTTGAGATGTGGGTTGTGGAGATAGGTGGCTGTAGTTTCTTTTCAAACCTGCAGTAAAACACATTCAGGTCATCTGCTAGTTGTTGTTTTCTTTCTGCCTGGAAAGGAGGTTTGCTGAAGCCAGTGATGTTTTAAAGAGTTTTCCACATGTTTGCTGGTTCATTTGTTGAGCACTGATTCTTTAACTTTTCAGAGTAGCTTCTTTTTGCTGCTCTGATCTCGCTTGTTAATATGTTTCTGGCCTGGTTGTATAGCATTCTGTCACCTTTTCTGTAGGCTTCCTCTTTGGAACGACGTAGCTGCTTAAGTTCAGCTGTGAGCCAAGATTTATTGTTACTATATATTTTCAGGTTCCTTGTTGGTACACAGAAGTCTTCAAAAAAGTAACATATGATGTTACAGTATCTGTGAGCTCACCTAGGTCTGCAGAGCCATCTTCAAAAACATTCCAATCAGTGCAATCAAGGCAGGCCTGGAGTTTCAGCTTTGCCTCATCCGACCAAGTCTTCACTGATTTAATTGTTGGTTTAATCATTTTAAGTCTTTGCCTGTAGGCAGATACAAGGTGAATCATGCAGTGATCAGAGTGTCCCATAGCTGCTCGTGGTAAAGACCTATAAGCATCTTATACTGTGTGTAGCAGTGGTCTAAAGTATTTTGATCTCTGGTGGGACAATTTACATGCTGGAAATATTTTGGGAGCTCTTTCCTTAAATTTGCTTGATTGAAATCTCCTAAAATGATGGGAAGGGAGTCTGGGTGTTTGGCTTCAGCCTCCATAATTTGATCAGCTAGATTTTGTTAATGCCTTGTTTACACAGGCTTGTGGAGGAACATTCACAGCTATTAGGAGAAATGAGGAGAACTCACGTGGAGAGTAAAATGGCTTGCAGTTGATACGTAAAGACTCTAAGTTTTCATCACAAAACATATAGTTATATCCTGAGACCAGCTGTTGTTGATATATAAACATAATCCTCCACCCTTTGTTTTATCTGATGTCTCTTCAATTCTGTCTGATCTAAATGTCTGAAATCCTGGGATGTATATGGTGCTGTCCCCATGAATTTGTGGATTAAGCCAGGTTTCAGTAAAACAAAAAACAGCTGAATTATGAAAATCAGAATTCCATCTATTTAAGAGATTAATTTCATCCATCTTGTTAGCCAGTGAGTGTAAATTAGTCAGAAAGTTTGAAGGGGGAGGAGTTTTTCCCCCCTATTCCTTAGTCTGTTTAAAATTCCCTCTCATTTACCTCGTCTCCTCTTCTGGCATGGTCGCTTCTTTGCTTTCTTTGCTGTAATCCATAGCACCGGGGAATTGGTTAGAATCTCCTCTGCGTTTGTAAAGACAGGTGGGGGTGGGGAATCAGAAAGCTGCTCCTTAAGGAAACATTGCCGAATTCTTAGCAGATGGTCTCATGAGTATGAAATCCGTAGTGAATTGCAGATAATAATAAGGAATAAAGAAACCATTAGAGAGCATTTCACCGAGGCAGCCATCTTCTGCACCATCTTGGCTGAGTTTAGTTTACTTTATTGTCATTGCAATGAAATCAAACACCATCTTCAGTGCACATCATGACCATTAAAATAAACACAAACACACACGCTTCACCCTTCACACATTGAACTGAAAAACCCCCAACACCACACCAACACTGCACTATACAGCAGAATTCAAAAGAGCTACTGCCCTGGGATAGAAGCGGTTTTTCAGCCTAGTTGTCCTTGTTTTTATTATTCTGTACCATCTGCCAGATGATAATAGTTTAAAAAAAAGGGTTCCCAGGATGAGATAGATCTTTGAGAATGTTTTGAGCTTTCTTAAGGCGGTGGGAGTTATAAAGCTCTTCCAAAGAGGGGAGAGGGCAACCAATGATCTTCTGGGCAATGACATTAGCCCTCTGGAGTGCTTTCTTATCTGCCACTGTGCAATTGGCAAACCATACAGAGGTGCAGTATGTTAAAATGCTCTCTATGGTGCAGCGGTAGAAGGTCACCAGCAGATTTTCATTCAGTTGTTGTTTTCTGAGAAGTCTCAGTTAGTATAATCTCTGCTGGGCCCTTTTGACCAGTGTTGCAATGTGAACACCTCAGGTCAGGTCCTCTTTTAGGGTAACACCCAGAAACTTAAAACTGGCCACTTGCTCCACTTGGTCTTCATTGATAAGCAAGGGCTGGAGGTCTGATCTGTTCCTTCTATAGTCCACTATAAGCTCCTTGGTCTTATTGGTGCTGAGGACCAAGTTATTGTCTCCACACCATGAAAGCAACCAGTCCACCTCATCTCGGTAGGCAGACTCATCCTCGCCGGAGATAAGTCCCACCACTAAGGCATCAGAGTCCCACTTTAGTCACAAAACTAGCTGGATGGCTTTGGTCCAGTCAGTCTCCCTCAGCCCTAAAAAGAAGAAAATGGAAAACCAGGAGTGGGCTGTTACAAGTTTGCCTGGGTTTGGGTGAACCCTTAGTTAATGTAATGGCCGGTTCAGCGAACCACCAAATCCCACCCCTGGTTGGGCCCCCCCACCCTTCTTCTCCCACCCTTCTTCTCTCACCCCACCAAACCCATCCCAGGAGTCTCCACGTGGCCCATTTTGGATGAAAGATAAGTGCAGGGCCTGCACGGAGGCTCGGGGAGGCCTCCCGGAAGTTTCAGAAGTCCAAAAACAGCACCGCTCAAGGAAAGCCTCTGGAGCCCAGGGAAGGCAAAAAATGGGCCTTGGGGAAGTTCAGGAAGCCCCCAAATGGTCCAGTTTCCAGCCTCCAGAGGGCCTCTGGAGCCCAGGGGAGGCCATTTTCACTCTCCCAGAGGCTCAAGGAAAGCCTCCAGAGCCTGGGGAATGTAAACATGCCACCCCTGCCATGGTGCAAAATGCTGACTAGGCCATGCCCACCCAGCAACCGGGCAAAGAACCGGTTGCTGAAATTTTTGAAGACCACCCCTGTGGAAAACCACTTCTGCAAAACTTTACCAAGGAAACTATAGGGACTTCTCCAGGTATCAGTTACCAGGAGGCAACCAAATCAGCAAAATATGATGTTTTTTTTATTTCATTAAAAAAAAAAGACAATTTCTTTCATCAGGACCCATTGCATCAAAATGATGCAGTCCAGTTATACTAGTCGTTACTAGTATAAGGAATTAAAATTAAATCGTGAAAGCTTTGGGAATTTTCAGTAGATTTTTTTTTTCTTTGTAAATCTGTCATACTTATGCTTACAGGGCACCACTGGCATCTTGCTATTTAAGCAGAAGCAGAATGCAACCTAAAAAATGTTGTGATAATCAAATCTTCGGCAGATAAACAATGGAACTCCCAGAAATTCTTAACTTTCTTCTGAACAAGCAGCTAATGGAATCAAAATTAATGCTTCATTTTTAAGATCCAGGCCATATTTTGGTGATGTATGCACTTTCTACTTTAACTAAGATGCCAAGGTAATAATACTCAGCTACCCAAGCTTCCAATAAAGAAATCTCATTCCCCCCCCCACCACATTAAAATCTCTAGTCTTAAAAATGTTTTATTCAGAATAACCTTCTCCAGAAGGAGCCTTTCTTTTGAGTTTCTGTGCGAATTACTATTGTAAATGTATTTCTTGGAATTGTCACATATGCATTCTTCTTAGAGGGAACATATCTGCTGAGTTTCTGCATGAATAAATTACTGAGAGATAGTTTTACATTGATACAGCTTCTCAGTCAAATTACATCGAGAACCAGCTGGAAAGAAGTTAAACCAGAACAGTAAAAGGCAGGAGGCATTCCTTTCTTTATAGTCTGGCTTCATTAGATCTTTGCTTTGTTATCTTTCTTTTTTACATCATTTTCTAACAATTCTCTAAAATGGGACGGTCTCCCATCCTTAAATATCAATGACATTAATATATAACTGCACAGAATGCAAACAAGATCCAATGTCCTCTTGGAAAGATTGTTACTTCAGGGTGATCTCCTTGATCTAAGTAAGATTTTCTCTTATGCACTCTTATTTCGTTTAATAGTAATGTTTCCAGCCAGTTCACAAAAAAAAAATATTTTTCTGTGCTGTATTTTAATGCCAGGCTTAAAAAAAAAAATCCTTGTGGGCAGGGTAGTGTTCCTGAGTGGCTAGAGCATCAGATTCCTGTGTTACTAGAACTCATTAACTAATTAATTAAGTCTGAGGTTGTCCTTACCCTTAAACAGGAATATGATAACGATTATCACTCCATTCAGCTATTATCCTTCCATCTACAGCAGGGGTCCCCAAACTCGGCAACTTTAAGACTTGTGGACTTCAACTCCCAGAATTTCTCAGCCAGCTTTGGGAGTTGAAGTCCACAAGTCTTGAAGTTGCCAAGTTTGGGGACTTCTGGTCTATAGGCAAAAACCTACATTTTAAATACTATTTATTACAGCGTGAGATTTTCCTGTCTTCTATTAGTTCAATAGCAATCCTGTCCTTTATCCAACTTTTTTTTGCTGTTTTGGCCAAAATTGCTGGATTGGACCACTTTTGATTGCAAATGATGAGAGCAAGCACATTTGCTTACGAATACAGATCTTTTGCCCCATTGTAGATTTTGCTCAAAAAATAATTATAATTGCCTTTCAGCTGAATTTCAGATTTACTTGGATTAATTAATGGAACCTAATTTATATCAAACTTGTGTACCATTTGATTAGAGGAAGGAAACGTAATCCCATCTGTATTAATGGAACTGTTTTGATGCTTGCTGGATTCCCTGACACACGTTGCTAAAATTATTTTAATTAATAATAAAAAAAAAAACCCTGGCATGCTTTATGAAAAAAAACACATTATTTTAAAGAAAACATCAAAGGCATACAGAGGCTGAATAGGTAGGCTTACTTTATTTACAAGCCATAATTTGGGACAAAGACAGAAACAAAGACGAGCAAGCTATTCAAAGATAATTAATTTGCACTTCCCCTTTGTAAATCTGCACTACCTTCTGTTCTGGGATATTTTTGTAAGCTGTCTAGGATGCCCCAGAACTGTAGGATGAAACAGGAAAGTAAACCTATTTTAAATTTCAGTTCGAATTTTTTGCACTTCCTCAATAATATCCAGTTATTGTCTGCATTTTTGCAGCCGATCCTGGAAGGTTGTATGAATGGTGGTGTTAGAAAAAATATCCATCTGGTTCAGTTCCAAGCAGAGAGAAAGGTTCTGGAGACAAAATGGCGGCTGAAGGCTTATTGGAAAGAAGGTCCATTTATTATTGATGAAAAGAAGCACATGTTTGTTGTTCTGGTGCAGCTGACTACCTGGAGTTGAGAGGGAGGGGTATACCTTCTCTTGTGCTTTGAACTTGAACTTCCTGTTCAAGAACGTGTATCCTATTGCCTGTTGTAGGGTCATAGCTGACTCTGTAGGTTGTCTGAGCTAAGTTTGGCTGAAGTTTGGCTGATGCAATGAAGGGGCTTGTTGGACAATTCTTATTGTGGCTGAGGGCTAATCCTACCTTTGTTCAGACCTTGTTGCAGGAAATTTGCTTATGAATAAAGCTAGCTATCTCTTAAAAACTGACATCTGCTGAGGGCTATTAAGAAAGCTGGGGGCTACTTTCCAAGAGCGTGTTTCTCCATTTTCTCATCCAGGGAAATATAATATTCAGCCTTTGTAATATTTCTCAAAATATTTCACTCTTCTAGGAGAGGGGCGAGTGCTAACTTTCTACAGTGGGAATCAACCTCATTAGTTTGCCTTTCAGTGTTTTGTGACAGCTGCACACACCATGGTAGCCATTTTGTGAACAGGACAATCCTTATCTTCATTTGCAGTTTTCTGCCTGAGCATGGATGGCATACTCTGAAGATTGGCCTCGAAGTTGCTTACTAACTTTGCAAGACTATGTCTTGAGCACGCTTGATAATATTCAGAGAAATATCGTAGGGAATAGAGAGAAATGCTACTATTCTGGCACTCTTAATAAATGTTCAAGTCCTGCCAGTTGTTGGAAATTGTTGGCAGGGAATCTTAACTAACAAAAGTATATCTTGCCTTAATAGCTCATATACCCCCGTTACCTTAAAATTAGATTATTGCGTCGTGCTCATTAAGGGCTTATTCTTGACAAGCATCTGGAAATAGAAATTGGAAGGGAGTAAAGCCATTAGATTGCTATTGGAGCTTGGCATTTTGATCGTGTTTTTTCTTATTTTAATTAAAACATACTGCGTGCATTTTAACTGTGGGCTGACTTTAATTCAACATTCTGCTGTTAATTTTTCAAAAAGTTTTTCCCAACCTGGATACCCCATTGAGAGAGAGAGAGAGAGAGAGAGAGAGAGAGAGAGAGAGAGAGGGAGAGAGAGCGAGAGAGAATGATTAAAGCCATATTCACCTTGGGACCTGGCTGTTTTAAAACATCACCCTCTTCTACATGTTCTTTCTCATGTGTTTTCAATATCTAATAAGTCAGTATTTCAAATCTTTAAGCCTGATCAAGCTGGACAGTCAGGTGCAGGTAATTTGTGAAATTAATGCCCACTTTGGGGAACATTGTGCCAACTGAGATTTGTCAAGCTCCATCAGTATATGGTTTGACCTGGCATGTAAACCATGGCTTTTATCAATTTAATTCCAAGCTGCACAACTCTTGGTTATTAACCTCCTCTCAGACCTATTTCTGATGAGAACATATAAAAAGAAATCTTTCATCCAGTATACCTGAACGTCGGTAGATTCACTGTGGTGATGGACACTCCCTTGAGTCATTTTTTTAGAGAGAGATGAAACAAATTCAAAGAAAAGCTGGCACTTTAGTCACATCTATTAAATGGAAATAAAATGAAACATCATATTCCAGAAGTGCCTAGTTGCCTTCTATTGAAAGGGAAAAATAAAAATAAAAATCAGAAGATGGATTCTTACTCCAGATCAGAAAACTGTTGTGATCTTAGCCTTGGCATTTGGGAAAACATGGTTCTGTCATTTAATATTCACCTATATTAAAACATACAGGTAGTCCTTGACTTACGACCACAACTGAGCCCAAAGTTTCTGTTGTTAAATGAAATATTTGTTAAGTACATTTTACCCCATTTTATGACCTTCCTTGCCGCATCTTGTTGTTAAGTGAATCACTGCCATTAAGTCAGTAACATGGTTGTTCAGTGCATTTGGCATCCCCTTTGACTTTCAGAAGGTTGCAAAAGGTGATCCTATGTTTCCCCCAGGACACTGCATGTCATAAATATGAGTCAGTTGCCAAGCAGCTGAATTTTGATTATGTGAACATGGGGATGGCACAACAGTTGTGTGAAAACCAGCCATAAGTCACTTTTTCCAGTGCCACTGTAACTGTGAACAGTCACTAAATGAACTGTTTTATAAGTCAAGGATTATCTGCATTGTATCATTGTACTCACCCCTCTCCCGGGTTTCTCCTAGTCCCTGTTAATCCATTTCACATTTTTCACTGCAAAACCCTCACTGATTCATCTTAATCCTTCTGCTCCCCTCTTCGTCCTCCTCCTTCTCCTCCTCCATATCCATGCACATTAAAACCTCATCCATCATTGTTTTGTCTCCAGCTTTTTAATCAGGCCTGTATGCATATTGGTTTGAGCATGTGGCAGTTTAATTACCCTCTTGAATACACGAAACACATCTTTGTCATATCTGCTTATATCTGAAGAGAGCGCCTTGCTATAATGCTAATTAAAGTGGGATGATGACAATTTCTCTCCATACTCAAATTATATCCCATCTGTCTTGTCCCGTGTTCACTCTTTGGATTAATCGAGGGTTGGGAAAGGTTGTTTCCTTGGAGTTTTACCTAATGCACGTGGGAAGGTTTACTTTTAATGAAGTTGCAGGTAATGAAGAGAAGGAGGAGGAAGAATAAAAATCACGCCTGCCAAATTAAAGGGAATTTTTAAAAGCTTTCTTATTGTTTTTCTAATCTATCTGGCTATCTACACTTTGTACACTGATTTCATGGGTCGTGGTTTCTGAAAGCGATATAAAACTGCAGGAAATTCTTTTACCACTGCTTACATCCTTTGTAATGAAACAGCAAGCTATTGGGGACCTGTTTACAAGCTATTGTAAATTTACAAGCTATTTACAAGCTATTGGGGACCTAGTTATCATAAACGAAGCATCTCCAGAATATTGGCTTTGCGGCACTTAGAGTATTAGTATTATTAAAGTATTATTAAAGGACAAGCCAGTGCCTGAACCAATACAGAAAAGGTTTTAAAGAAGAGGAAAATAAAACCTGACATTCTTTTTAATGGACCAGACCTCCCTTTCTCTCTCTTTTTTATTTTTTTTGGTTTTAGATCCATATGGGTCCACTTGGAAGAGATGATGTTCGTTTATTTTGCATCCTTCCAAATGTTATATCACTTGTTCCATTGAGGTTGAAGCTACATACTTACCTGATCCTCTGAGAGATATTTTGCTTCCACAGGTGGCAGCACTTGACTGAACTTATCTGTATCAAGCTAAACAGGACTTATTTTGGTTTAGTATTCCTGGGATGGAGGACTGCTAGGAAATTTTAGAAATTCTAGGCTAGAAAGGAAACAGCTTAAATTAAAGGAGGCATTACCATACAGATTAAACTGCTTAAAGATACTTATTTTATGTATAATGATCTATGTCTGCAACAAATTGAATTGAAAGCTTTATTTTATCTATAAATAAAACATCTCTACTTTGGGGATGGTTTATTTGGAAGTGTTTCTGAAAGTCCCTTGAATGGTGAAAGAGCGACATACAGTAAGAAATCTTTTAGATCAGTTCTTAGCAGTAAACCAGTCTTGTTATAAATGGTTTTAGGGCTTTAATGTGAAACATTCTTGTGGTTTCTAAACAAAGTTTATGGCTCAGTGTGATATATGAACCCAGCTGGCAGGACTTATATAACAAAACATTAAACAGTAGCTTAGGGTGATGATGTGAAAGCCAATAGTTAAGTGTTTCTCAAACTTGACATCTTTAAGATGTGTAGGCTTCAACTCCCAGAATTCACTAGTCAACTATATGTCTTAAAGTTGCCAACTTTGAGAAATACTACAAGACTTGCTTATTCAGTAAACCATGTTATATAATGATATTCAGCACAATTTGACCTAGAAGACAATTATTATGTATATGATATTTAAGAATTTCACAATAAAATAATGTTTGATTCAAACCTAACCCAATCTAAACTTTAAGGATAATATTAGGAATTTTAACTGGGTTTCTGCTCTTGAAACATGTTGTCATTACTAGTAGAACAAGGGTGCCAAAAGTGTGATTTAGGGATTCTATGTAGCTCACCAGCATCAATTTTGTGCCTTCTAGGACCCCTAAAATGAGAGAGAGAGAGAGAGATCTATTGAAGAGATAGAAGTTACATTTTCTGAAGCTCAGTCTTTTACATGTTGCCTCAAAAATATGCTCCAATAAATAATACGCTCCGCTAAACAAATTTAATGAGCAAGATTATGGTCATTTACATGTGGGTAAATTATATTTATTTAGTGTATAGGTGAAGCTCAAAAAATTAGAATATTGTGCAAAAGTTCATTTATTTCAGTAATCCAACTTAAAAGGTGAACCTAATATTTGAGATAGGCTCATTAAATGCAAAACAAGATAGTTCAAGCTGTGATGTGTCATAATTGAGATGAGTGTGGCTTACAGCTTATGAAAACCCCAAATCCACAATCTCAGAAAATTAGAATATTGTGAAAAGGTTCAATATTCTAGGCTCAAAGTGTCCCACTCTAATAAGTTACTTAAGCCATAACACCTGCAAAGGGTTCCTGAGCCTTTAAATGGGCTCTCAGTCTGGTTCAGTAGAAATCACAATCATGGGAAAGACTGCTGACCTGACAGTTGTGCAGAAAACCATCATTGACACCCTCCATAAGGAGGGAAAGCCTCAAAAGGTAATTGTAAAATAAGTTGGATGTTCCCAAAGTGCTGTATCAAAGCACATGAATAGAAAGTTATGTAGAAGGGAAAAGTGCGGAAGAAATACGTACACAAGCAGCAGGGATGACCGCAGCCTGGAGAGGATTGTCAGGAAAAGGCCATTCAAAAGTGTTGGGAACTTTCACAAGGAGTGGACCGAGGCTGGAGTCAGTGCATCAAGAGCCACCACACACAGATGGATCCTGGACATGGGCTTCAAATGTCGTATTCCTCTTGTCAAGCCGCTTCTGAACAACAAACAATGTCAGAAGCATCTTACCTGTGCTAAAGAAAAGCAGAACTGGTCTGTTGCTCAGTGGTCCAAAGTCTTCTTTTCTGATGGGAGCAACTTTTGCATCTCATTTGGAAACCAAGGACCCAGAGTCTGGAGGAAGAATGGAGAGGCGCACACTTCAAGATGCTTGAAGTCCAGTGTGAAGTTTCCACAGTCTGTGTTGATTTGGGGAGCCATGTCATCTGCTGGTGTTGGTCCACTGTGCTTCATTAAGTCCAGGGTCAACGCAGCCGTCTACCAGGAGATTTTGAAGCACTTCATGCTTCCTTCTGCAGATGAGCTTTATGGGGATGCTGCCTTCATTTTCCAGCAGGACTTGGCACCTGCCCACACTGCCAAAAGCACCAAAACCTGGTTCAATGACTGTGGGATTACTATGCTTGATTGGCCAGCAAACTTGCCTGACCTGAACCCCATAGAGAATCTATGGTGCATTGCCAAGAGAAAGATGAGAGACATGAGACTGAACAATGCAGAAGAGCTGAAGGCCGCTATTGAAGCATCCTGGTCTTCCATAACACCTCAGCAGTGCCACAGGCTGATAGCTTCCATGTCACGCCGCTTTGAGTCAGTAATTGCTGCAAAAGGAGCCCAAACCAAGTACTGAGTACATATGCATGCTTATACTTTTCAGAGGTCCGATCTTGTTCTATGTACAAACCTTGTTTCATTGATTGCATGAAATATTCTAATATTCTAATTTTCTGAGATTGTGGATTTGGGGTTTTCATGAGCTGTAAGCCATCATCATCACAATTATGACACATCAAGGCTTGAACTACCTTGATTTGCATGTAATGAGTCTATCTCATATATTAGGTTCACCTTTTAAGTTGCATTACTGAAATAAATGAACTTTTGCACGATATTCTAATTTTTCGAGTTTCACCTGTATAACATATGGGTACAATAATACATTATAAGAGGCAGGCAACTAATATGTAAAGTCATTGTTATCATTCATAAAATAACGGTTAGTGAATAGTATGTTATGGTGATTTATTACCAAAACTGCTCTTAACTATGTTCAAGGTTGAAAATTGGTGCAAGGACTAAGCAGGGTATGGTCTATAATGGTTACCACTAGATTTCCATTCACACAGAGCTGCATATGCAAATATAACTTCATACACCTAGAGCAGTGGTGTCAAACTTACATCATCATGGCTTTGTCACATGACGTATCGGGACCTTTTCCCCCTTTGCTAAACTGTGCAGGGGCAGGGCCAGCATGTGACGCATGCAGGCCGCAGGCTGTGAGTTTGACACCACTGACCTAGAAAATATATTACCATTTATTTCAATACATTATATATATTATATACCCATAGCATAGAATTTGTATATGTTTTTACAACATAAAATTTATTTTAGAAACAGGAATTTATAAATCAACATTTCAAATATTTCTTTTAACAATGATATAAAATACTGTATTTGATAAAACAAGTCTAGGGATCAAGTTTTGCACAGCCAAAAAGACTTGCATTTTCTGATTCAAAAGGATTATTTCCCTCTCAGCCTAATATTGAAGAGAAGTTATGCAAGAGAACTTGGGGTAGGATCTAAAATTTTTCATGTGTGTTTGATTGTTTATAACAGGGGTGTCAAACTCACGATGTCATGGCGGCGTCAAGTGATCTACCAGGACTTTTTTCCCCTTCGCTAAATCGAGCATGTGTCATGTGACACATCTGGCTCACGGGCTGTGAGTTTGACACCCTGGTTTATAATGTTCACTTGGGTAAAATGGGGTGTCATGGGGTGTCGCGCCGAGCGACCGGTCCGTTGTTCCGTCGGCGTCCTTCCACTGCCTATGGAATTCCCCGCAGGGAAGAAGTTTAGCGGGACCCTCGCAAGGGTGAATACCAATAACAGACACCAGACATCCGATTGCTTCAAGGGAGGGAGCACATCGCGCCCGGGGCAGGTGGAATGGTCCCGGCGGCAGCCCCGGTTGCTTTGCACAAACCTCTTTTATTGTTTTCTTTCAAGCGGGCGGGGGAGCACAAGGGAGGTAGCAGAATTTTACCTTATATGGAAGAAATCATAAACAAAGAACAAAGTATGTGATAGTTTGCAAGCTTGCAAGTATACTTATCATACTTAGCTAACGTGTCCTGGGACAGAGAATACCAACAGTCATTGTTTCGCGATCGTACTGAAACATTTTGCGGTTGGCTAAAACAGGGTCATCAGATATGTGCAAATATCCTTGTGTCCGTGTTTGGCAATGTCTGCTTAATGGTGGAATAGCTACAATGGGGCAACTATTTTTTAATCAATTACCTCCAATAGGTTAACTTGTAGAATGTGTCCAAAAACCCACGGCTCCCATGGGATTGCCATTTGAGAAAGTTGTGGCCATTTCAGTGCTACCACGCTGCAATAGTCAGCTGCAGTTATGTGATCATCATTTCCAATGCTCCCTGCCAGCTTCCTAGAAAGGAAAGTCAATGGGGAAGCCAGCAGTAAGTCAGAAGTCATTCCCACTCCCACTGCTTTGTTTACTCACCCACGGTCATCCTGTTTCTCTGTTTACACAAATATCCCTGAAATGATAGACAGACTATTGCTTCTCTAAAAAGAGAACAGAATAGGTCTAAATTTGGTGCGATGGGAAACCCCAGTGAACCCCCCTTCCGCAAATAAAAATAGAAAGTGGACTGAATTTGGCTAAAAGTTGCACGGAAAAAAATTCCCACAATGCCCCCCCTCCCCCCCCGATGGTTGTAACTTAGTTTTTCAACAATGGAAACTGGCACTTTTATTATATGGGCACCTATTATAAACAAATGACAATAGAAATACCCTGTTTCTCCAACAATACGGCCTCCCCCAATAGGAAGTCCCAGCATGTTTTATAGACATGAAATGAAATCAAGCCCCTCCCCCAAATTAAGGCCTATATTAAAACATGCGAAATGGGGGGGAAATGGCGGTGGGGCTTGCTGTTAGGAAGTACTTTGGTTGTACACCCGGATATGGTGCTGCCTGTGTTGACCCCGATACGAAGTGCCCCACCAATGCCAAGGTCAACATCCAAGCTGTTGCTGCTCACCAGCCCAAAGATGCAAGGGCGGGGGGAATTAAATCACCCCTGAAAAGACAGCCTAGCCATTTTTTCGGGGCTCAAAAAAAAAAAAAAAAAGACCTGGCCTTATTATATGAGAAACACGGTACATCATGCTGAATAAATTCATTCCAGAGGAAGAGATGCTGATTTAGACTCATCAACTGCTGGGTGAACATTGTGATGCCATGATTAGGGCAGAGGATAATGATTTTCAAATTTACCCAAGGAAAAGCCACTGGCTGTTGAACTCACTGAGATACATTTCTAGAATTGCAGAAATTTTTCACCAACGTTCTTCACAGACAAGGCTTCATCTCTGCTTTTCACTTTATCATTTCTCCAAATTGAGCATTAATGAATACATTCCTTTTCATCAGCTGAACGTAATTAATGGATGTTGGAAGATCACAGATTGCATAGTTGCCAGCTACCCAAGTACAGTCCAGTGGTGGGATTCAAATTTTTTTACTACCAGTTCTGTGGGCGTGGCTTAGTGGGCATGGCAGGGGAAGGATACTGTAAAATCCCCATTCCCTCCCCACTCCTGGGGGAAGGTTACTGCAAAATCCCCATTCCCTCCCCACCCCGCTAACCTGCTTTCCAGCTCTGTTCTCCTGTGCAGGGCAACAAAAGAAGACCCAGCCAATCAGCTGGGACTCAGGAGTCAGAGAAGAGATGGGGGCGGGGCCAGTCAGAGGTGGTATTTGCCGGTTCTCTGAACTACTCAAAATTTCCGCTACCGGTTTTCCAGAACTGGTCAGAACCTGCTGAATACCACTCTGGTACAGTCATAGTTTTGGCAGCTGACTCAGCCTGAAAAAGATTCTCTGGAAAAATGTTGGACTTCTGCTTTGATGTCCTTTGGACATTGGACTGGCTGCAACAGTAGTTTCATAGCAGCAGGAGGAACAGGGGGAAACACACTCCTTCTTTAAGGAAATAATTCTAATAATTGTACATACAAAAACCATTGACAAGAGTTTGAATTCTAAGTGTTGATTAGCTCTTAATATAATGACAAACAAATATTTGGAATTTCTGCAGAGGTTTTCCGCTCCCCCATTTGTTTTCAATTGCAGAAATGCTCTTTATGGCGAGTGTCAGCTTCCCTAAATTTGGTAGGCAGCCTCTCTACTCATTACTTGGATATTTGTGGGATTTCAGCTTGGGGAAGATTTTTTTTTTTTCCTCCCACATTTGTCAACCACTGTTTCAGTCTAGTTACAGATGCCTTGCTTTGGGGAGTTTGGGGAGAGAGAATCTGTGTGGCAGACAGTGGGAGCACAAATGAACAAACGTGCTTGACAGTTTGTTGAACGGTTTCAATGGCTCATTAAAACAAGCAAATGAACTCCCATTTATTTGAACTTTTGAAAAATGCTTTACTGGCTGATATGAGAACTGAAATGAGGTCTAAATTCAAAAACAATACAGGAGGCGGGTCAAGCTTGCATGTCTAGTAGAAAGTAGATCTTACTTGGTTCATTGTTGCAAGGTAGTAACACTTCAGCCTAAGAGATTTGGGTGATTTGGCACAGCAGTAGGCTAGCCCCAGATTTAAAACTGAAACAACAAGTCTGACTCACAGACGAACTCAATACAGAAGCCTGATGATGGCAGATGAGATTCTGCTGAATCTCATCTGCCATCATCAGGCTTCTGTATAGTGTTCATCTGTGGGTCAGGCTTTTATAGTGGTTTCAGATTTAAATTTGGGGCAGCCTATTGCTGTGCCAGAATGGTTTTTTCTTCACCCTGATTGGTTGGGAGTCTTGGTCTGTGTTTATTGGTCTTGGAGTTTGCTGTGTTCTGCTTGATTGGTGTTTCTAATATCTCCTGTCTGTTTTTTGGCTCTTTTTTGTCTCTTGATTGGCTGGCAACATTAGTGCAGCTTGGCTCCGGGTAAATGGACGGCTATCATTAGTTAGGAAGCTAGGTTTCATCTGGGCGCCTGGTTGGGGTGTGTTTGAGCTGGAGGTATCAGGGGGGATCTGTCTGTGCCCAGGTGTTTGCCTGGCTAGTGGTGTGGAGATTGTTTTGTTTGTGAGTGCAGGCTTCCAAATGATAGACAGTCTGGTGGAATCATCTCTTTTCCATAGAGCTGTCTCGAGCGTCCAGGTTGGGAGGAGCTCCAGTCTCGGCTCTTACAGGCTGAGCTTGAAATTGAGGAACGCCCCTCACCATCACGTGGTCCTCGGGCGCTCCCCAGTTTTTTGCTCAGCCTCGTGGCAGACAGGCTGTTTTTCTCTTGCTCCGGTCATTCAGCATTCTAGGCCTTCTTCTCATCGCTTTCTACGTGGATCACCAGCAGGCAGCGCAGGAACTCAGGTTTGAACTCCCCAGGGAGTGTTTTTAATATTCGAACCGTTTCCTTAAGGGGAGAAAACGAGCGCTTCGAGCGCTGCCCCCCCCGCTTCGTTTGCCGCCTAATCGCTCCGCGCGAGGCCGCTTCGTTTCTGCCTGCCTCTACTCGCTTTAGCTGCCGTTCCCCCCCCGCGAACGCCATCTAGCCCAGGGAACGCTTCCCTGGTTCTCCCAAAGGGTCTATTTCTCCTTTTTTCCCTGGGAGTTTACCGCCGCTGGGGCTGCCTCCGTTGCTTGCGGCCTCCATCTTGGGCCCCCTGTGGCGTCCGCCATCTTGGGTGTGCCCTGGAACGGCCGCCATCTTGTGAGTGGCCGCATGGCCGTCCGCCATTGAGGCCCTTTTACAGGCCGCAGCCTTAACTGATCATTAGGAAGCCTGGGAGTCTCAGCCTGCCTTTCATTCTACTGACAGGCCTCCTGCAGAAATAGGGCCTGTTGGCCCTGCAGCCTTTTCCCCAGCAGGCGAGGTAGCAGCTCTGCCCCCCCCCACCCCTTCCCCGGTCCGTCCGGCAGGGGTAGCTGCCTGGCGTTCACCTTTTGGCTGATTGGTCTCTGGGCTAGGCCCTGGTTCGTACCAAACCTCTTTTTTTTTTTTTAAACAGAAAATTTTTTTTGACTAAAAGGGGGGCGCGGAACGTGCGCTGGGATTCCCGGCCTCCACGTAGGCCGCATCCAGACCTGGTTACAGCTTACATTATTTCCTTCTGCCTGCGGCCCCAGGGTCATTGGCTCTTGTCAGAGGCCTACCAGTAGGCCGCATTGTTCCCCTGACTCCTGGGCAGCTCCTGGGACTGCTCAAATACCTTGCAATCCTGCCTTGGTCTCTGGCTCATACTCTCTCCCCAACAAAGGAGTTAGTTGCTTGCCATGTCCCTTCCCCAGTTCGCCCGGCAGGGACAGCTTGGCGTTTATTCTGGCTGACTGGCTCCCGGGCTAGGCCCTACTTCCCAACACGTTGCAGAACAACTCTGTTGCCTTGACAAAAAGGGGGTGCGATACGAGCACTTGGAGTTCCAGCCTCTGCTTAGGCCGTACCCAGACCCGCTAACCGTCTCGCATTAACCAAAAAATTTTTTTCCCTTTTTTCTCTCCTCTCCAGATGGCAGACGACAATACCTCTCGTGGCACTTCTCTGAAGGCCAAGGCTAAATCCCACCACCTGCGCAAACAGGCACAGGAACCATCCAAAGCTTCCCAAAGGGATGCCCTCAGGCGACACAGGGCCCTCGAAAGGGAGATTGACAGACGCTCTCATGAGTCAAGCTCTGTGTCCCGGGACCCTTCCGCTCCATCAACCTCCACCCATCCTCCTCTCCCCTCCTCTCCTGCTTCTGCTTCTTCCTCACAGCCTGGACAGGCCCCTGAGGTCACCTTGCCCACCACTGCTGTAGATCCGCACCCGGAGGAGTTTCACCCACCCCCCATGGTGGAAATACCCGAAAACCTGATGCAGGCTATGGAGCTGGCCATCCGGCAAAGGGTAGCGCAACAGATGCAGCAGTTGGCCGGTCTGGCTCCTCGGCCTGCGGCCCCCGAGGCCCTAGGATCAGCGGCCTCGCATGGTCAGGCAACTCCCCAAGGGGACTTAACCTTACCTTTGGAGATGGAGGGGATGGAGGCCCAAGAACCCGGGGACCCTACCCTCTTTGGGGACGAGCAGGACCTCGACATGGGGTCCCTCATAGGCAGCGAACTCTTTTCGGGAACAGGCCCTCTAGAGGGGGACATGTCGGAGGACGAGGGCCTCTCTCCAGGCCAGCCCGCGTTTTTAGGGCTCTTTAAACCGCACCTATTTAGGTCCCTCCTGTTCAAAGCCAGGACTACCTCGGGCCTGAACCCCCCTCCCCCACCCAACCCAGCGGCGGCAGGGGTTCCTCCCGACTCTCTTTTCTCTCAGCCCGTGGTGGAAACTGAGGTGATCCCTGTCCCGCCCATATTCTCAGACATGGTCTCTAGGCAGTTGGCCTCCTCGGGGCCCCCTCCTCCCCCCAATGCCCAGGACAAGCGGTTTTTTAACCTGGAACCGCAGTTCTCCACCTTGCTCGATCCCCTCCCCGTGGACGAGCCCGTGGTAGGCCTGGCTTCCCGCTCTACTCCCAGCGACTCACTCGAGGCTCTCCAGCCCGAGGACAAACGAGCTGAACTGGCCCTGTGCCGCGCTCACCTCTCTGATGCCTGGGCAGTCAGGGCTTCCATAGCCGCGTCTTTTTTCACCAGGTCTTCCATCAAGTGGCTCCAGCAGCTCAAGCAGCATGTTCCCTCAGCCAATCTCAGGGCGCACCAGGACATTGCCAAGATCCTGGCCGCGGCCGAGTTTTCGGCAGACACCACCTTCCAGGCGGCAAAGTTTTCCACCAGGGCCATTTCGTCCCAGGTCACCGCCCGCCGTCTACTCTGGCTCCGCCACTGGCAAGCGGACGTTAAAAACAAGGCTAAGCTAGCATCAGCCCCCATCTCTGGGGGGAAGCTATTTGGACCGGTTCTCGACCCATTCCTGGCCGAGACCCGGAACAAGCGCAAGTACCTCCCTTCCCTTTCTAGGAGGTCTGACTTCAGAGGTTCCTCTCCCTCTCCTCGCCAGGGTTCTTCCCGTTCCTCCTCCTTTTCCAGATACTACCGATCCTCTCCCTACAGATCTCCCTACCGATCGGAGCCGGATGGGTCCAGAGGTAACTCTTCCAGGAAGCCCTCCCGGGGATCCGGGAGAGGCTCGTTCCGTCGTTCCCAATAATGCAGTCGTCCCCAGGCGCTTGCTTTAAAAAAAAAAAAAAGGAGAGAGGAAGGAGTGCGAGAAGGCCAATCTCTACTCCGACCCTTAACCCCTGCTTGCAACAGGCTCCTACCCCAGGAGCACTCTTGTCCTCCTCACCCTGCCCTGGGCAACTGGTCGGCAACACATCTACTTTTATCCCTAGACAAGGCAGCCCTCGGCCAGCTGGGTCCTTGAGCAAAGTCGTCCGCCTCGCCGTTGGGTGGAACCGAATCTGGCTCCCCCCAGGACAGGCCGCTGTTTGGGAACTCGCTACGTCCAGGCAATTGGTTCCCCGGGGCCTTCCTGATCCTAGCAGAGGGGCCCCTCCTTCTCTCCCGGGTCATGGAGGTAGTCCATTGCCGTGTTCCCCCGGTCTCTAGTTTTAGGGCTCCTCTGCGCCTCCCCTCCACCTCTCTGTCCTAGGGTTCTCCCAGGGGAATTCCCAACACGGGTCGATCTTCCCAGTCTCTTGAATCACGGTTCCAGTACACATCTGTTGGCCTCCTTGGCGGGACTGCCTTCTGGACAGCTCCGCCTCCTCTTTAGGCCCCCTTGTTGAGACATTCCAATCTCCAGGGGGTTCTCCTGTTGGGCATGCCTTCCAGCGGGTCATCAGGGTTCCAGGAGAGATTCTATACCAGACGGGGGCCCACCCGCAGGACTAGCCAAGCTTTGGTATGTCCCAACCTGGACGCTCGAGACAGCTCTATGGAAAAGGGGCGTTGGTTCTTACCTGATACGCTTCTTTTCATGGAGCTGTCGAGAGCGTCCAGCCCCACCCGTAGGCCGTCTGGTGGGAAACCTTGCTGTTCGACCGAGCAATCTAATATATTTTTTTCCTGAGTGTGATGAGAACAGGACCTTCCTTCTCGTCTGCGCAAAAACCTGGGGAGCGCCCGAGGACCACGTGATGGTGAGGGGCGTTCCTCAATTTCAAGCTCAGCCTGTGAGAGCCGAGACTGGAGCTCCTCCCAACCTGGACGCTCTTGACAGCTCCATGAAAAGAAGCGTATCAGGTAAGAACCAACGCCCCTTCTATTCATGCTTTCTGGTCTTTTTTCAATCTCCATGGCTTCTCGGATGATTCTGTGGCTGGGGTTTTCTATAGTGGCTAGAGTTTTGGTGCCATTGAAGTTGATGCTATGACCTGTGGCTTCCATGTGTTGGACTAGTGAGGAAGTGTGTTCCAGCTTTTTGACTGCATTTTCGTGTTCATCCAGGCGGGTACTTATTCTTCTATTGGTCTGTCCAATGTATGTGGCTGGGCATGATGCACAGGGGACTTTGTATATGCCTTGGTTTTCCAGGTCAATTTTATCTTTGGGGTTTCTAAGGATGGCTGCTATTTTTCTGTCTGTTTTGAAGGCAGTCTTGATGTGATGTCTGTGTAGTATCTTACTAATTTTGTCTGTAGTACCTCTTATGTAGGGCAGGACAGCTGTTCCATAGGTCTGTTCATCTTCTGGGTCTCTATTATGTCTCAGTGTGTTTTTGTGGATCAAGCCGGTGATTTTGCTTTTGTGGAAGCCGTTGGCTGTCAGTACCTTAGTCAGGGTGCATAGTTCAGTCTTAATGTGTGTCTTGTCTGCCAGGCGTTTGGTTCTAGTAATTAGTGTTTTAGCCACGGAGTTTATCTGTGCTGGGTGGTGGTGGGATTGGGCGTTGAGGTAGCAGTTAGTGTGTGTTTTCTTCTGGTATACGTTGTGTCCTAGTGTGCCATCTGTTTTTTTGTAGATTAGTACATTTAGGAATGGTAGTTGTTTGTTTGTTTCTGTTTCCATGGTGAACTTGATTTTGGGGTGTGTGCTGTTTAGGTGTGTTAGGAAATTGTTTAGGTTTTCTTTTCCATGGGGCCAAATCACAAAAGTGTCATCGATGTATCTTAACCATAGTTTGGGTTTGTGGATGGCATTGGCCAGGGCTCTGGATTCGAATTCTTCCATGAACAGGTTTGCAATGACGGGTGACAGTGGTGATCCCATAGGGGCTCCTTCGATTTGTTTGTATCTTTGTCCTTTGTATATGAAATATGTGTTGGTTAAGCAGTGTTCTGTTAGTTCCATGAGGTGTTTGGCTGGTTGGTATTTATTTTTTGATGATTTCAAGGGTCTCTTTTATCGGGACTTGAGTGAATAGTGAAACCACGTTGAAACTTACAAGCAGATCTTCTTGCTCCACATGTAGATCTTTGATCATTTCCAAAAGTGGTATGAGTTTTGTACATGTGAAGCTGCTGTTTCAGCATGGGGCTGTAGCTGTTTGGCTAAGTATTTGGCTAGGTTTTGTAGTGGTGCTCCTCTGGAGCTGACTATGGGTCTGAGAGGTATGCCTTCTTTGTGTATTTTTGGGAGGCCGTATAGTTTGGGGCATCTGGAAGATTTTTCTCTTGGGATGATTGTCTGTTGGATCTCTTTGCTCATGTGGCTGGTTATAATTTTCTTCTTGGTTAATTTTTCCAGGTATGTGGTTGGGTCTGTGTTTATGGGTTTGTATGTGGAGTCTTGGAGTAGGTCTGTCAATTTTGTTTCATAGTCTTTTCTGTCCATTACTACTGTGGCATTCCCTTTGTCTGCTGGGAGTATGATTATGCTGTTATCTCTTTTCAGGGTTTGTAGTGCTTTAATTTCTTCTTTCTGCAAGTTGCTTTTGGGTGGCTTGCTTGTGCATAGGTTGTTGGTAACTTGGTGTCTTATTTTATCAGCTTCATCTGTATTTAATTTGGTTAGGCTGGATTCTACTGCACATATGATGGATTCTGTGGGGATTTTTTGGGGTGCTATAGCATAATTGAATCCTTTGGTTAGGACATCTGTTTCTGTTTTGGTGAGTTCTTTGTTAGAAACGTATACTAATTGCTTCAGGTGTTGTTGTGAGTTGTTGGGGGTTTTCTTGTCCTGTTCTAATTTCTTTAATTTTTTCAAGAGTTTATCATTTTTGTAAGTGCTTTCAGATTCAGCTCTCCAAGTTGTAAGTTGTTTAATCTTGTCCCAAAGTACAGGGTGGATTTTGCTGCTCAATTCCAGGTGTAGTGCTAGCAAGTCTTTGTTTAACTGATCTAATTGGAATCTCTTGCTGTGGAGCTCGTTCCTTAGTAGAACCATTTCAGTTCTTTTCAGGATACGTTTAGTGGCTGCTGTGCTTTGATGAAATGTTAATTTGAAGCAGGTTGGTGTGGTATTGTCTCTGCAGCTGCGTAGGAATTGTGTAGAAATTAAAACACTTACAAAAGCACTTAAAAAAATGATAAACTTTTGAAAAAATTAAAGAAATTAGAACAGGACAAGAAAACCCCCAACAACTCAAAGCAAACTCCAAGACCAATAAACACAAACCAAGACTCCCAACCAATCAGGATGAAGAAAAAACCATTCTGGCACAGCAATAGGCTGCCCCAAATTTAAATCTGAAACCACTATAAAAGCCTGACCTACAGATGAACACTATACAGAAGCCTGATGATGGCAGATGAGATTCTGCCGAAACGTTGCTACAACTTTAAAAGCACAACTACAATGACGTGGGAAAATACCCGAACAAAGCTGAATGCCACACACACACACACACACACACACACACACACACGTGTGTGTGTGTGTGTGTGTGTGTAGTTAATGCCTCATGGGAGATATAGTTCATATCATGTGGTCACATCTGTAATCCTGATTGACTGAAGTGACTTCTAGTTAGGTTGAGAGGAGTTTCAGTCATTCTTGCTTGGACCCCAGCATCATGCTGTATCATTTGCTGTATCATTATGGGATGAAGATCACCATCTTTTCACACTATGAAGACAACTATGCAAAGATTGGACATTTGATGAATCTCAACATAACTGTGAGTTATACCTTGTGGATGCCTGATACAGTTCAATAAAGAAACTTTGTGTGGAAGTCTTTGTAGTGTTTAACTCCTTATCTCAAGTATTTTGAGAAGATAAATCTTGCTTGAGACAAGACAATTATTAAAACCCTGCAACTGCACTTCCTTAAAAAAAGAAAGTGTAAAACGTTGTTGGCACTCCAGAAGGGAGTTTAGTGGAATGTACACATTATGGTGAGGTGTAAGGTTACCTATTTTTCTTCTTATCTCCTTAGCACATATTATTATCAGGTTCTTAAGCTTTGTTCCGTATTCCAAAGGGCAAAAAAACTATTGTATTCCAAAGGCATCAGAGTCAGAAACCTAAAAACAAACTCAACTCAAAAGACATCGATAATGAACATTTATTTGAACATTGGAAAAACATTTTACTGGTGTATAGTAAAATGAATCAAGTCGTTCAAAAATATAAAATATGAGAGGCAAATGATTGTTCTTTAGATAGTGCTATTTGTGTGATGGTTCCTTCACACATTTAAGTGAGTCACTGGAAATTGTACTCTCTATATTCAACTACTCCATTCCTTAATATATATTTTTAAAAAGGGCACTGCCAGAAATATGATGTACTGTATGCATGGTAACATGTGTACATCAATAACTTTATAAGGTCTAAAATTCATTCAGCAAGGAGGAATTGCCAGCAGTTGGCAGCATCCATATTTAATTAATAATAATAAAGTTGATAGCTATGTTAGTGGAGGCAGTTTTGATTCTTACTCATTCCAGTGTAAGAGACTTAAGTTCAATAGACTTTAGTTGTGTAATGTTGCATATCATGGTCAGTTGTGCAAGGGGATATATTAATTAGGACAAGGCAGTGCTGCTCATTTAATAAATACCGTGTTTTTCATATAATAAGGCCAGGTCTTATTTTTTTTGAGCCCCGAAAAAATGGCTAGGCTGTCTTTTCAGGGGTGACTTAATTCCCCTCCCCCCCTTGCATCTTCAGGCGGGCGGGCGGCGACGGCTTGGATGTTGACCTCGGCATTGGTGGGGCACTTTGTATCGGAGTCAACACAGGCAGCACCATATCCGGATGTGCAACAAAAGTACTTCCTAATGGCAAGCCCTCCCAACCATTCCCTCCCATTTATCATGTTTTAATATAGGCCTTAATTTGGGGGGGAGGGGCTTAATTTCATTTCATGCCTATAAAACATGCTGGGACTTCCTATTGGGGGAGGCCGTATTGTTGGAGAAACAGGGTAGCAATCGCACTTAGGACTTATATACCGCTCCATAGTGCTTTACAGGCCTCTCTAAGTGATTCCCAGAGTCAGCATATCACCCCCAACAATTTGTATCCTCATTTTACCGACCTTGGAAGGATGAAAGGCTGAGTCAATCCTGAGCCTGTCAGAATTGAATTTCAGGCAGTGGGCAGAGTTAGCTGACAATAGTCTACAATATTGCATTCTAACCACTGTGCCATCATGCTGGCACAAATATCCTACAGTAGACCACATATACAGGTGGTCCTTGACTTATGAACACAATTGAACCCAAAATATATCTTGCTAAGTGAGAAATTTGTTAAGTGAGTCTTGCCCCATTTTACAATTTTTCTTGCCAGATTTGTTAGGTGAATCCCTGCAGTTGTTAAATTAGTAACAAAGTTGTTCAGTGAATCTGGTTTCCACATTGACTTTTCTTGTCAGAAGCTCGCAAAAGGGGATCACATGACCCCAGGACCCCAAATATGGGTCAGTTGTTAAACATCCTAATGTAAATCACCTGTCCATGGGGATGTTGCAATGGTCATAAGTGTGAAAAATGGGCAAAAGTCACTTTTTTCATTACAGTTGTAACTTCATCACTAAATGAAGTGTTGTAAGCCAAGGATTACCTGCATTTGCTTTAAGAGGCCTATAGAATAGACTAGAACATTCTTTATTGGCCAAGTGTGATTGGACACACAAAGAATTTCTCTTGTTGCAAATGCTCTTAGTGTACATAAAAGAAAAGATGCATTCATCAAGAGTCAAGAATCACAAGATACTTTGTAAATAGTTGGACAGCATTGAGGGAATTATTTGTTTAGCAGAGTGATGGCTTTCGGGGGAAAAACTGTCCTTTTGTCTAGTTGTTCTGGTGTGCAGTGCTCTATCACGTCGTTTTGAGGGTAGGAGTTGAAACAGTTTATGTCCGGGATGTGAGGGGTCTGTAGATATTTTCACAGCCCTCTTTTTGACTCATGCAGTATACAGGTCCTCGACTGAAGGCAGGTGGGTAGTAATTGTTTTTTTTACAGTCCTAATTATCCTCTGAAGTCTGTGTCTGTCCTGCTGGGTTGCAGAACAAAACCAGACAGTGATAGAGGTGCAGATGATAGACTGTGAGTAAAGTATGCAGAATTGCTCATGGAAGGAACAGTGTGGATTAATATATTATGCAACTCCCATTGTACCTGTTGTTCCATTTCTTGTTCTTCCTTGCATGCCAAAGCATACAGTGTGGTGCAAATCAATTTTTCCTTTTACTTATGTGAATAAACTTTAAATCAAAGTGTTTTGATTACATATTTAGATCAAGGTAGGAACAGAAACAGTAAGAGTTCAATTACTAGCCTGGAGGATCAGTTTAATATGGAGGCTCAAACACCTTCCTGATTTCTTCTCACTTTTCAAAAGCGGTTTGGTGGTGGCTGTCTTTCTTTTCTGCCTTTCTTTCATAGAGAGAAAGAAAAGCAGGCATCAAAGTCCTTTTAATTAACACAGACATACAAACTTCACGAATTTAGCAGCAAAGAAAGCAGAAATTCTGGCTAATCTCCCTAAGAAGCTGCCTCAATAATCCCAGCTAAGAAATTGACAGATGCATGGCTCTAGCAAAGAAAGAAAAAAAGGGAATAGCTGCTGTTAGAATTGCTGGCTCTGTCATAAGGAAAGGCACTTGTTGGCAAGCTTTAAAAGATCAAATACACCCAGAAGTCTCCTGGAAATAAGCATTTCTTTTTGCGCTCTAATGTAATTAGCTACCACCCCCACAAAAACCCCTTTAATTAAAAAGAAATATTTCAGAAGCATGTTAGCAAGATGGCTCTCCTTACGCACCAATTGTCCCTATTTATCAGCTGCAAAACGTGCAACCTTTTGAGGGTGATGTTTGTGGGAGACACGGCTGAGACCTTACTCTGTTAAGATTTCCTTCGATTTCATTTTCTGGCTGATATCAAGCAATAGAGAAAACTCCCTGTGCCATTTGGTTGTCATTATCAGCTTTGGAAGCCATATTAGCACCAGAAGCTTCCACGCTGACACGTTCTTGAGCCTGGGAAGATGGGAGGGGGGAATTGCATGGAGCGTGTGTGTGGTAGACATAATAGCATTCTTCTTTAGAGTCAAGGTCATGTTGTTCCTGCACCTGGTTGAGGAGTAGTAGAGGGGACATCTCAAGTTGGGATGGATGGTGATTAGAAGCTTCCACGCTGCCACATTCTGGTGCCTGGGAAATTGGGAGGGAGGAATCTCATAGAGTGGAGGTAGTTAGTCATAACAACATTCTTAGTCTCAGTCAAGGACAAGTCAATTCTGCACCAAGAAAAGGTGTGGTTAGAAGAAGGTCTCCAGTTGGTACGGATGGTGATTGGACCATGTGATGGACTGATGGGTGCAGGGGAATGGGATTTTGGTTATCAATTACCAAAGGAAAACCAGATTCAGGTTTTCCCAGATGTGCCAATATGACAATTCTAATAAAATGAAACTTTGAGAAGATGTGTGATGACCCAGAGTGTAACACAAATGTAACAAAATCCAAAACATAAATAAATCTTAAGTTGTATTAACAGAGGTATACAGTCAAGATCAAGGAAAGTACTAATATTACTCTATAAAGCCTTAGTAAGAGCACACCTAGAGTACTGCATCCAGTTTTGGTCACCACATTATTAAAAAGATGTTGAGACTCAAGAAAAAGTACAGAGAAGAGCAACCAGGATGATTAGGGGACTGGAGGCTAAAACATACAAGGAACGGTTGCAGGAACTGGGCTTGGCTAGTCTAATGAAGAGAAGGACCAGGGGAGACATGCTAGCAGTCTTCCAATATTTGAGGGGCTGCCACTGGGAGGAAGGGGTCAAGCTATTTTCTAAAGCTCCTATAGGCCAGACAAGGAATAATGGATGGAAACTGAACAAGGAGAGATTTGACCTGGAAATAAGGAGAAACTTTCTGACAGTGAGAACAATCAACCAATGGAAGAGCTTGCCCTCGGAAGTTGTGGGATTGCCATCACTTGAGACTTTCAAGAAGAGATTGGACTGCCATTTGTCAGAAATGGTGTAGGGTCTCCCGCTTGGGCAGGGGGTTGGACTAGATGACCTACAAGGTCCCTTCCAACTCTGATTATCTGTTATCTGTTAAATGTCCTTTAATGCCACCAACTTGCCCCCACTGTTCAATAATTCTCAGTTGGAGATAAAACATATTCAAAAATAGTCTTTAAAAAGAAAGCAATACAGTCTGAACTAAATGAGCAGATAGAGGTGAAATAAAAATCTAAAACAAACTAAAATGAAGGAAATTACCAACTTCAAGGTGATAACAAGGCACAGTCTGTTGGAAGGACACCAACCAAAATAACTTCAGCCCAAAATAACACACACTTGACTTCTGGAAATGCTGTGTTTTAACTGTATCTCTTATATACTATTCTCCCCAGCTGCAACCAATGAGGGGGATCATGGCCGCTTCCTCTCTTGTAAGCCAAGTTGTTGCCTTCTCCATTCCTCCCTGCATGTCCTAGGATGAAGAGGGGATGGGCCTGGTTCTTCCTCTGGCTGCCCAGCTAGCCTCTGCCCTTCCCCAGCCTCCTCCCCAACCTCCGGAGCCACACTTCTACTCCCTGTCAGCTGTTCCTCCTCTCCCTCAGAGTCTGACTTTAACAAGGGCATGACAAGATATTTGTCTCAGAGTCTTTTGGGTTGGAGTGTGTTACTTGAAACGCAGACAATTCATAGCTAATCTACAGCATCTTCCAACTATAATTATGCTACAATAGCGGCAACGAGGACAGATTGGATGTTGCTTAGTCATGGCTGGGTGATGCTATGAAGATGCCACAGGTAGTCCTTGACTTACAACAGTTCATTTAGTGGCCAAAGTTACACAGGCAGTGAAAAAGGGGATTTACGACCATGTTTCACACTTATGACCCTTGTAACATGCTTGGGAGATCAAAATTCAGATGCTTGGCAACTGGTTCCTACTTATGACCCTTGCAGTGTCCCAAGGTCATGTGATTCTCTTGGCAATCTTTTCACAAGCAAAATCAATGGGGAAATCAGATTCACTTAATAGCCATGTTACTAACTTATCAACCCCAGTGATTCACTTAACAACTGTGGCAAGAAAGGCGGTAAATTGGGGCAAAGCCCACTTAACAAATGTCTCACTTGACAGAAATGTTGGGTTGCAAGGTGAGGTCTACCTTATAAGAGAGTTCTAGTCCTCAGTGAAATACTAGGAATTGTAGTTCAGTTGCACCTAGAGCGGATACAGAGTCTCAGTTTTGGTCTATCCCAACTCAAAGATTCCCAGTAGAGATCTAAGTTGTATCTGAGATGCCAAGGATTGATTTTAGGTCCTTTCTCCGATCACCTCACTCCCCCAGAACATACCTTTTTGAAAGTAGTTTATTAACAATGGATTCATTCACAAGGCTTTTTGAACCACACAAATCAAAGCCAAAAAGTGTACCTTTATCAAGTTAGAATCAAAATTAAACATAACACTACAACGGTTAAATCCATAGGGACATGTAAGTATAGAGGCACAGAATTCCACATTCAATGGACAAATATTAAAGCATCATTCTTCATCGGATTAAAGTGTCACTGCATTCCAGCATCACAGACTGATAGAACAGCCACATTTCAGTGGACTTTCGAGAAGTCAGAAGGAGCCATTCTGATGTTCAGGGGCAAACTGTTCCAGAGGAGAAGGCTGCAACTGAAAAGTTAAACTTCTGAGGTCCTTGCGGTTTCTGAAAGAAGAGTGCCAAAGTGAGTCCATCCTACTCAATCCTTTCATAAGGGCTGGTGTTACTAGGAGAGAATAATCCAGCAGATATTGAGGTCTTTAACTTTGATGGGCTTTAAAGATAACACCCACCACTTGGAATCCATATAGTAGCTAGCCTGTGCAAAGGTATGACATGGCTATATGCAATAGCACATTTTTAAGTACTTAAACTGTTGCATTCTGTGAATGAGGGATTGCTTCCCAAGGCTGGAAGGAAGCAGCCCCAAGCAGAACATCTCAATAATCTAGTTGAGAGGTGATAAGGCATTTGTGCCAACTAGCCATTAGGATCACTTGCCATTTTTTGACAGCCAAAGGGTGGGATCATGCGCCCCCATGGAAAACCTTGGATGCCTTGTGTCCTCATCACCAAGGTACATGTAAAGCAAGTATCTTGCAATGGCATTTGAAAGCCATCAATTATTCTGAAAGCACTGTCAGATTTGCTGTAAGAATAAACATCCCACTATGCTTACTTAAAGGCTGAAAAGCAGGGTAGGCACTTAAAAATAAATGGAAAGGAAATTATTACAGCTGCTTTATTAATAAATTGCTTTAGAAGCCAATTCAGGGCAGCCATTGTACTGTAAATGATGCAGACATTGCAAAAGAATGCCCGGATTTTCATTGGTTATAAACACTGGAGGGCATTATGTTTGGTGTTGTCTGTTTTTTCTACAAGAGACAGCAAATTATATATATATATATATATATATATTTAAATTGCATATCAGAGACTGGTACAACATAAACTTAATTGAAGAATTCCAATCTTGTGTATCCGTACTGTATGCAAACGTGATGGAGAGATCCTAAAGAGACAATATTCCTTGATGGAAAAATAGATCTGTACACACCCATTGGAAGAACAATACATATTTGTTTCAAAACCAGACATTTGTTGATGCCCAAATACATATTAAGCAGATGCCTGTAGCCAAGGCATATTCAATTCCCAGCCTGGCCTCCACACCCTCATCTTCAAAATTTGCAAAATCACACTGGTCTCCTGACAATACAAACCCCAACCCAAATAATTATCTTTCAATCAGCTCTTATGCCACAGAGCCATATATTGAGAAGTCAGTGCTTCCTACTTCCTACTCTGAATAATTTCTTACAATCTGTGTGTTTCTTCTCACTCTTTCCTTCTTGACTTCTCTTGGGGGGGGGGGCGGGGGAGGAGTTTTATCCTTCTAGCTCTCTTTCACTTGCCAAGTATATGATATACTCCATGCGCCTCCCCAAAATAATTAGTCTTTTCCTTTCTCCTTCGGACCTCAACCTCTTGAAGGGTCTTTGTGATGTTAAATTCCTACCATTTCATTCATGCCAACTCTCTAATACTTCCTGAACACCTCAACCAGTGGAATATCAACAACTTAATTGTCACATATACAATATAATAAATGCTACTTTTCCAGTACAATACCTGCAATTACTTAATTTTAGTTACGTTAACTTTTAAAAAATTATATCTAAGCACACCAATCTGATCACTATACACAAAGGAAATTGTGTTCTTTAAGACACCAAGTATTACCAGAGGACAAATTTTTATATAGCCTAATTTTAAAAGGAGTGTGTAAAACCACCGGAAATACAGATAGTAGAGCCAGTGTGGCCCTTTAAGAAAAAGGAGAAATGCAAAATTCCTGGGCTAGTGGTGCCTTCATTAGTATTCCATTGCTGACAGCAGCTAATACTTCCAGGCAAATGACCAGCACACAACACCAAGCCATATACTGTGTGATAAAATGCAGCCTTTTCTGTAGCTTCATAAGGCATCCTTCCTTGAAGAGTTTCTCCGATTGGTTTAGGTCACTATTGCAATCCAAGAAAGTCTCTTTGCAACAGCTTTTTGGAACAAGGATGTGTCCACTGTGGAGATATTTTGGGAGTCCTTCTGTCCAGTCAGTGTAATTGTAGATCCCACAACACTTCAATTGTTTGTGGACAGAATCCACAATCTCAGTGTTGCAATGATGTGGAAAACTCCAGTTGTATTGGTGAAAAATGTGATCCAGGCTGCTTTTCAGTTGGTAGCATGCTTTGGCTGAGTAGACTTGGGTCATGGCAACCGAGGAAGTTTCCAAGCAGAACAGGACCAGCAGCAAATACATTAGAATTCCTTGACTATAATGAGAACTTCTCACAGGGATAGAGACGGCCAACAACCCAGCTGGGAAAAGCAAAATAGCAGCCAGGATAGCCAGCCAGCCCGGCAGAATGAGGAATTGGTTTGGAAAGAAAACTCTATAGCTTTTATAGGTAAGAATCACAAATATTCCTCCAAACAGTAATAGCAGGGAAGCTCCCCAAAGAAAAAAACCAATGAAAGTCAGAATAACTTTAGGTAAGGCTCTGTCCCAGGGCTCAGTAGCCAGTACCAAAACAGGATTGAAATTGAGATTATGCCAAATCCTTCCAATTTTACAATATTTCATTATGCTCCTACGTACATTCTTCCTTTCCCTTTTCCTCTCTACCTCGCTCCCTCCTTCCAGAAATACCTCCATCTTTAAGCAGGTACAGATAAGATCCAAGCTAGATCCCCAATTGCTTGGAGACTATTGGTCTCTAGTTCTTTATAGTTTTGCAGGCCCCATCCTGTAAAACTTATGACCCAATGCTAATTAGAGAAACTGTTTGTTCATGCTTCACATAAAACATGCTTAATCCACTCAGTTTCTTGAATATATCCTAACTGTGGGTCTTTTATAAACCACATTAGCTGGGTTTACAAAGCCTTCTCATTTCCGTTTTCTCCTTTTTAATCCCCTTTGCCTTTCATTTAAGTGGTGAATTAAAGGGGAATAAACAATTTGGCACATAGCAAAAAAAGCCTAAGAATCCTAAGATATTTAGAGGAAGATGAAAACACATGTTGCAGTTATTGCCCTTTTGTTTTCAGGATACAACAAGGAACAACAAAATGAAAGTTGGATTTAAGAGATAGTTGTTTATTAGACACACTTGTAATTTTGGGTGAGCAGGTCTCCTGAAAAATACAGGATGTGTGACAGTCACTGTGAAAGTAGATTACTAAACATTCTGCAACCAGTTTGCCTTGTAAAATTGCCAGTGGATTAAACCAAACAAACAGACCTGCCTAACTCTTTTCTAATGCCTGGAACAGAAGCTGGCTTAGTGGGTGAGGATTATAACAGGGTAGATTTGTAAAATTATTGAATCATTGCACTAGCCTACTATGTTTTATGACCCCAGAATCAGTTTACAGTTCAGTCTGTTGCAAAAACTCAGAAACTTGAATTACATCTGCAAACTGTAGTTAAGTTTGTTAATGAATGCTGAGAAGGGTTAAGTTTGTGCAATTTTAAGGCAAGATCTCAGGCTGTTGATAGTTGGAATAGACTGGAAGCAGCTAGTTTATAGCTCATGCAGCTATATAATACCAACTGTGTTGTTATTATTTACTTTCTGGATTTATATGCCATCTTCCTGTTGGAATACTCATGATGCCTTGTAATTTAAAAATGTGCATGCTAAAATATAAAATCCCTTAACAAATACTAGAAAATTAAAATATGAACAATAACAAGATATCCCAGTAAGGAATATTTCAGCCAAATTTGAGTGGCATTTAATGGGTGGGGTAGTTCATTAAAAGAGCCTTGTTGGCAGAGTGGTTAGAGTGCAGTACGGCAGGCTACTTCTGCTGACTGCTGGCTACTTATCAGCTGCCTGCAATTTGGCAGTTCAAATCCCACCAGGCTCAAGATGGACTCAGCCTTTCATCCTTCCCGGGTGGGTAAAATGAGGACCCAGATTGTTGGAGGCAATTTGCTGACTCTGTAAAATCACTTAGAGAAGGTCGTAAAACACTATAAACTGGTATATAAGCAGAGGTGGTATTCAGCCAGTTCTGACAGGTCCTGGAGAACTGGTAGTGGAAATTTGGAGTAGTTTGGAGAACTGGTAAATACCACCTCCGGTTGGCCTTGCCCCATCTATTCGCTGCTTCCTGAGTCCCAGCTGATCGGCTGGGTCTTCTTTTGTTGCCCTGCACAGGAGAACAGAGCTGGGAAGCAGGTTAGTGGGGAAGGAATGGGTTCTTGCAGTAACCTTTCCCAAGGAGTGGGGTAGGAATGGAGATTTTACAATATTCTTCCCTTGCCATGCCCACCAAGCCACACCACGCCCTCCAAGCCATGTCCACAGAACCACCATTGTATATAAGTCTAAGTGCTATTGCTTTTGCTAATTCAATAAGTACATTCAGCATCTGAATTTTCTGCATGAAGATAAAATTTTAACAGCAAACGTCATATCTGTTAGTCTCCCAAAGTCATTTAAATTGCATCTCCATAAATTCTAACTAAAAATATGCAATAATGAATTCAAATATACTTTTTCTTTTGAAAACTGGCTTGAAAAGGAGGGTACTTCCTAGGGCAGGGCTGTCAAACTCTCGGCCCACGGCCTGGAGGCTTCACACGCTGGCCACACCCACATCCGGTTTAGCAAAAGGGGAAAAATGTCCCAATACATCACATGATGCTGTTGTGACGACAGGAGTTTGACACCCCTGTCCTAGGGCTACCAGATATCAGCTGCAAAAACAGAGATGACCTCTAGAGGGCAGCATATAAGATATTGTTGCTATCTAACAACCACCTCAGTTTTTCAAACCAGACTTGGTGTCCCTTTTCTTCCTGGTAAAATGGAAGATCTGAACTGATGCGGTTTTTGCATTCAACATGCTGTCAGTGTCAACGATTGTAGGAATAAAACAGTTTCTGTTATCCAAGTTGAAGACTTTTCTTGAGTAATAAGCCTCACGGTTGTAATATTTTAAAGATAAATGTATTAAAAGAAACAAAAGGAGCATCTATAACTCTACCACTTCCTCAGCATAAATTGTTTCCAAATATAAAATATCCGTATGGTCGTCTTGCATTCCTTGAAGTCCTGAACTTAAGCCTTAAAATCTTCCTTTCCTTATAGCATTGATAAAATCGCATTGGAAAGAAGGATATAGGAAATTTCCCTTTTCTTTTAGTTTCCCCTGTAGTTTATGATTCTTGTTTATCTCATAGTTTTGATTTTGATTTGGGTCCGTTTCCCCTCCCCCCTCTTTTAACCAATCTTTGCTGTATCAGGAAAAGAACAAGTACTAGGAAGAAAGAATCTATCACTAGCTTCAATCAGAATAAAGCTGGAAGGGACCTTGGAGGTCTTCTAGTCCAACCCCCCCATTCAAGCAGGAGATTCCATACCATTTCAGACAAGTGACTGTCCAGTCTCTTCTTAAAAATCTCCAGTGACAAAACACCCACAACTTCTGGAGGCAAGCTGTTCCATTGGTTCATTGTTCTTACTGTTAGGAAGTTTCTCCTTAATTCCAAGTTGCTTCTCTCCTTAACTAGTTTCCATCCATTGTTTCTCGTCCTGCCTTCTGGTGCTTTGGAAAATGACCGCCCCCCCTTCTTTGTGGCAGCCCTTCGGATACTGGAATTCTGCTATCATGTCACTCCTCATACTTCTTTCCCCCAGACTAGCCATACTTAACAGAGGTGATATTCAATAGGTTCTGACCAGTAGCAGAAAATTTGAGTAGTTTGGAGAACCGGCAAATCCCACCTCTGACTGTCCCCGCCCCCATCTATTCTCTGCCTCCCATTGAGTCCCAGCTGATTGGCTGGGTCTTCTTTCGTTGCCCTGCACAGGAGAACGGAGCTGGAAAGCAGGTTAGCGGGGTGGGGAGGGAATGGAGGTTTTGCAGTAACTTTCCCCTGCCATCCCCACCAAGCCACATCCATAGAACCGGTAGTAAAAAAAAAAATTGAATCCCACCAATGATACTTAATCCATTTTAGTAGTTCTTTTTGGCCCTTTTCCTGAATTCTTAACATATTTTTGTAATGTGGTGACCAAACCTGGACGCAGTGTTCCAGGTATGGTCTTACTAAGGATTTACAAAGTAGTACTAAGATTATTTTGATTCTGTGCTTCTGTTTATGTAACCAAGGATTGTATTAGCTTTTTTTTTGCTGCTGCTGCACACTGCTGACTCACGTTTAAGTGATTGTCTACCAGGACTCCAAAGTCCCTCTCACTGTTACGGTTTTTGAGCCAGGTTTCGCCTAATCTGTACTTGTTCCTTTGATTTTTTCCTGCCTAAATGTAAAAGCTTTTCTCTGCATGTCCTCAACCTGTTTGTGATCATAGGTTAGGTATATATTAAGAAGAAAAACAATCAGGCTTCTTATGTTTTCATTCACTGAAACAGAACCACTAAGCTGCGAGTCAGAAACAGGTAGAAAAAGAGCCCCAGGTTAATTGGCAAGTCTTCTCTTTGGGGAAATAATTAGATTGTGTCTATTTTCCCCATTTCTCTCTCCTCATAAAACTTAATGAGATATTAACATTTGAGTTACAGCTCTCTTTATAGTTTATTCTACAAGTTTTAAAAGGCATTTGATGACTAAGGCAGACTCCAGAGACATTTTACAGCCCCTCACATATCTTCTGGTGGGGACTGCGCTGCTTTTCTCTTTCTGAAGAGCACAGGATAATTCTGGGACATTATCAAGGTTGCCTGTCTTCCTAAACATTTTCCTGATACATAATTCATTCAGTTCGGATTCTTTGCACCTTGTGTGAAACCAAGAGCTGGGGTGAGAGGAGGAGAGCATACGGTTGAAATATTGTGCTTTTTCACTGAAAAAGTGAGAAGAAAAGAATCCTGAAGATCCAACAGAACCTACTGATATATCTTGAAGTGATCACAAAATTGGTTTCCGTTTAAGGAATTCTGGAGATCCACTTGTGTGAACCATCACAGTTTTCTTCTTTCTTCTGTCATGTACCACCGTCCTTATCCAGTCAAGTTCTCAGTTCTTAAAGGTGCTTCATTAAAATTGTACTCCAGTAATTCAAGTCCCTGAACTACCATTCTTTAGGGCAGGGATGCTAAACCTCTGCATCTGCCTGCATTGACTGCAGCTCCTGAAATTCATAATTGGTGGCCATTCGATTGGGAGTGGTAAGAACTTGCATCTAGTAATCTTTGAGAGACCAACTTTAGAGGAAGGAGCACAGGAAAATGGCTGTGCTATGTGTGTTTTGAATTCAGATCTTAAGATCAGCTTTTAGACATGGTAGCAAAGGTGTCTTGCTATTCCTGAGAACAGCAAGGAATAGCAAGTCCTTTGTCAGAATAAATAATACTGGACTAAATGGAAGAAAATAGTTGAATTGAATATACAGCAGTTTTCTTTATTCCGGTGGTCACAATAATCTAATTTCAGATGAAGTAGGCCCTGTATCACAAAGTGTATCACAAAGAGAGGGTAAACAAGGCCTTTCCTCTTCCTTTCTCTTTTCTCTGTGCTGCTTTTTATTAATGATATTAGTTCTCCCTTCATCTACTTCCTAAGGAAAAACAGTATTCTCTTCAGCCTCCCTCCCATTTATTTATTTAAAATACTTCTTTGTAATTATTTTTGTACTTTCTTTGGATTAATTGTATGCATTTTGTTGTATTAATATTGTTGTGAGCTGCCCAGAATTGGTTGGAGTCAAGTAGCATCCTAATTGAACCAATCAGTCAAATAATTTATATGGCCACCTATCTAACCAATGAAACTCAAGGTGCATCATGAGGCCACCAAGCACAGAAATGTAAGGTTTTTTAATTGGAATACGTTAGCTTCCACAATCAACTTTGCCTGCCCTTTTGGAGTGTAAGCATTTTTCTGTAGATACTTTAAACAGGCCTGGTTCTGCTTGCCCAAATATGCTCTGATAAAATAGGCCCTGGGAAATGAACAGGAGGATTCCATATTGTTTTTGACAAGTCTTTTAGTGTGTAAAGAAATATATTGATTCATGTTTACAGTAAGGGCATTCCATCAGGCAGGCAGAAAGAAAAGAGAGGTAGAGGCATCATCAGTTCTGTAGAGAAGTCAATACACCCAGCTTCTGACTCTAAGAACTGTCATTTGGCGATAAATGTTCCATCAGAACTAAGAAAAGAAGGAAGCAACCGGAAGCAGGAATGTGCCATCTCTACTGAGAGTCTTGTAACTTTCAGTTCCTTCAAAATTATAATGATTCAGTTACAGGCCTTTGCATCTAATAAAACAGAAAAACATAAAGCATACAATCATAGTGAAGGACAAAACAACAACAACAATACAACACAACAACATCTATGGGGATACAATAACATTTTATTCGAACACGTTTTGCTACGTGCTCAAGTTATTACTGTTTAAAAATAAATAATTGTCACAAGGCAAGATTTAATATCTGGATATCTATATATTTTTTTTTAACTCTCCATCTATTACTTGGAAATTGGTTGAGCATAGAAATGAATTCTCCATGCCGTTCTTATTCTTAAGATGTGAATCCCTCAATTTTATGGTCCCAATTACTCAGTGGATTGAAAATCTGATATTACTTGTGGCTTGTGATATATGATTACAAGGAAATACAGGGCTTCTTTACTGTGTGTGTGTGTGTGTATATATATATATATATATATATATATATATATATATATATATATATATATATATATATATATATATATATATATGTATGTGTGTGCTTGCATATATATGTATATGCGTAAAACACACAAACACTTGTATGAGAGCTTCCATTTTGCTTAAAGTGATGAAAAATATTTCACAACAATAAATAAAGCCCTAGGGATACCCTATAATTTGTACACAGTTGTACTGTATTTGGAAGTATATATTGGAGACATATATTTTGAATGGCTTGATTACAATTTAAAACAGGAGAGAGTAAGCAAATCTAATACAGAGTTTTCAGCAGTAGTATTGATTGGTGATGGTGAAGTGATGCTTGGCATAGGGGTGTTATTAGCAATTCACTTCTTACATTGTGGATATTTGGAGGACATAGAGACCAGTAGAAATAATGTGAGAGAAGTATTGCTACTTTGATTAATATTCTTGTTTGCAAATGTAATTGTGAACCAACCACAGTTCAATGTTGTAAGAACAACCTCAGATGTTCTTTCATTTCAATTTTCAGTGATCCTAATAGCAGCTATGATAATTGAAATAAAGAGGGATACTGATGGGTATGAATTAACAAAAGAATATGGCTGTTTCTCTGAGCTATACTTGTAACAAACCACACTCTATTTGGCTTTGAATGGCTGGGATAGCATATTATATTGTGCCATCATGTGCTTTAATGTGGTACATGAACACAGCCTTTGTGGTCTGCAATCTACAGTTCTGAATTAACATTACATGGGAACATTGTGATTTATTAAAACAAGGATGAGTTTTGGCCAATCTGCAAATCCAATTAATGAGAAAGTAGGTAGTTTAAAATGGAAGTGGAATTTTTCAATTCTTTTCTTGTGCTTACACTGACGGAGAAGAGTGAATATGTGTAATTCAGATAGATGAAGAATGCAGTCATAATTCTATACAATTGAATCAAGGAAAGTGTGATGACCCAGAGTATAACACAAATGTAACAAAATCCAAAACATAAATAAATGTCCTTTAATGCCTCCAGCTTGGCACCACTGTTCAATAATTCTCAGTTGGAGATAAAACATACTCAAAAATAGTCTTGAAAAGAAAGCAATGCAGGCCGAATTTAATGAGCAGATAGAGGTAAAAATAAAAATCAAACAAACTACAATGATGAAATTTCCACAATGGAACAGGAGAAGCATTTACCAAATTCAAGGAGATAACAAGGCACAGTCTGTTGGAAAGACACCAACCAAGATAACTTCAGACCAAAATAAAACACAGGTATGTAGGTCCAAACTCTTATACAGTTCTCACCCCTGCAGCCCATGATGAGGATCAAGGCCCTCTTCTCCTGAGTAGACCATGTCTCTCCCTTATCCTCTCCTCCCTGTGTGCCCTAGGATGGATAGGGGATGGGCCTGGTCCTCCTCTGACTGCTCAGCTGGCCTCTGCCCTTCCCCAGCCTCCTCCACCACCTCTGGAGCCACACTTCCACTCTCTGTCAGCTGTTCCTCCTCTCCCTTAGAGTCAGTCTCCACCAGGGGCATGACAGAAAGTGGTTTCTGCTGCAGTGTGCATGCCAGAAAATTAGAGTTGCTGCATTGCCACAAAGGGTACAAATTCTGAATGCTGTTAACTCTTATCTAGTACCAATTTTGTGTTGAACTTTAGTTCACTAGATTGTTCTGGATAGGCTTGAATAAATTTTCTATGGTCCTGATTCTTTGACAGGTTTTAATCCGCATTGAGCTACAATCCATCTTGTTTTGTGCATCCTGCCTTATTGGAGCAGTCAGTGCTACATATGATATCTTAAACTCATAAATAAAGGCAGAATATCAGGGGTGGGATTCTACCAGTTCGCACCTATGCGCTAGAACCGGTTGTTAACAGTCTAAGCAGTTCAGAGAAATGGTTGTTAGAAGAAATTACTGGCCTAATCCTATAATGAAGGCAGGAAGGAAACATTCTGGTGTTGCTTACAGAAACTGCCTCTCCATTAACCTTTATTACATGCTTGGCAGGACTAGGCTTCGTGCCTCAGGAACTTCTCTGGAGTTTTTCCCCCCTCCTTTGCTGGTACTTTGCTTGTGTGCAGTGAGCATTCAAAGTTACAATAGCACTGAAAAAAGTGACTTATGACCATTTTTCATACTTACTACTGTTGCAGCATCCCCACAGTCATGAGAGGCCAGGGGAGCAGATGTATGCCTGGATGTGATATTGAGTTGGCCACGCCCAGCCAATAACATGACCACCAAGCCACATCCACCTGGTCACATGACCACAAAGCCACACCCACCAACTAAGCTATGCCCACAGAATCGGTTGTTAAAAAATTTGAATCCCACCCCTTCAGAATATACATTTCCCAAAACTTTTTTAAAATGCTTTTTTGTACGAAGTTAGAATATCAAATATGGGAAGAAATATTTTGGGGGATAGCCCCCAAGTTATGCCTGAGTCTAGTTCTATTAAACAAAGTTTCACCTTCTATTCTATCTTTGGTTTGTGTTTTTGAAGTAATGTTGATTTTCCTGTCATTCTCGTCAGAGCTATTTTTGTCATACGCTAAGGTTTTATAGTCCTAGTTTATTGAATTTGATTGGGAGAGAGGGGAACCTAGGCGAAACATTAAATCAGAATAGTCTCACAATTTCTTTTCCTGTGGCAGATCATTTGAACATGATTAATGTCGTCCTGTTTTCTCTAAGTTTGTTTCTGCATATGAAATGATGGCTGAAATTCAAATGGAAATGTAATCATTAATATTGCTTAGATGAAATATTTAGTGATATATTGCTGAAAGCACAATGCTTCAAGTTAATAAAACAGCTAGCATGGTGAGGTGGGTTTTTTTTTTTTGCATTTACTTTTATACCAATTTAAGATAAAGTGTGAAATGTTTGATGGGAGACAGACGATCAAATACTTCATTAACATAAACTGGATTTGCTTTAGAGCTTCCTTCGCCTTATTTTATTCATAAGAAGAAAGCTATTTTAAATGACATCTGGACCGATTCCACATGTCATTTCTGAGCACTACTGGAGAATGTTGACATAACTTTGAAGGCAATCAATCGGGCATTTGAAAACTATATATCTATATGTTATCTAATAATCACTTGACAAAATAAATAAAAAATAAATATGTTTATATATATATGTATGGTATGCCTATATTTATACATACATATACCAAATATACATCTTCAGATAACAAAAAGACCCACTAATTCTTCCTTCCTTCCTTCCTTCCTTCCTTCCTTCCTTCCTTCCTTCCTTCCTTCCTTCCTTCCTTCCTTCCTTCCTTCCTTCCTTCCTTCCTCTTTCCCTCCTTCCCTCCCTTCCTCCTCCCTCCCTCCCTCCCTCTCTTTCCCCCCTCTTCTTATGAAGAAACAGGCATCTAATTCATAAAAGTAGAGCTTCACTAGCTACCCTAACACAAACGCATTTTCAAAGATACAGGACAATTTTTATAAACTATAATAGTTTACATTTCTCATCTGAGAATTCTGTTTAGCATTCATTTAAGTGGAAATATCCATTGAAAGCAATAAAAATTAGCCATACCCATCATTGGCAACATGATTTGAGCCTCTAAGAGTCTCTTAATTAGAACAGCAATCCTTCCATTGATGTAGTAGCTTCAGGTGGCATTAGGAACAATTCTAATCGACTATGTGAAGCCAATGTTTCATGAGAATTTATGTAACAAATGAAATTTGGTTGTGGTGCCAAATTAGAGCGGTGGTAATACAGCCTATCCTTTATTATTATGTTGGAAAGGAACACAGAGAAAAAAATAGGGTTTAATAGAAGCAGGTAATACGGTTGCCTGACATACCCACAAATAATACATAAGTTAAACATTTTGTTTCTATTTCTTTACAACTCCTGACAAAAAATGGCCTGGCGATATTCAAATTATACACACAAGAGAACAGGCTTACACGGGAGGGGAAGGCATTACAACTCGATCTATTTATGCATATGAACAAATATGACCATAATTGCTCAGTGTGTTTTAACAACTATATAGAATAGAACTGTGCTGTGGGGAGCTTACAATTAATATTCCTTATTCTTGGAGAATTGATGACAGGAAGAAAATAGATTGAAAAAGGTAGATGCAAAAGTAACATTAGATAAATATGAGAAGCTGCATATCCTTAAATAATTTATTTTCATGCAAAAAGTATATAAGCTGTTAAAATGTAGCTTTTCATATCCAAAAGTAGATTTTTGAGGGGTAAAAAAAGAATAGATTGTATTATAATGCTGATGGTTTATATAAAGTTTCTGTTTAAGGGAATGCTAGAAAGGACCCATTTTAGAACAATGCTGATGTTTTGTTTGACATTATCAACATTTCAGCCAGATTTTATTTTTCTGATAAAGAAGCAAGGAGAGTAGCATTTTGGAACTGTTGAATATAAAAATTAATTTACAGGCGTTTTGTAAAAAATATAATTTTTTGTGATCACTATTAGCCTTATAGTCTCTTTGTATCTTAAAGCATAACACTTCAAAAAAGCAAGCACTGTAAAATAGATATTTCTTAAAATGTTTCCTCCTTTAGGAAAGTGCCAGGCAAAATAATCATTTTATTATAAATCTAGAGAATGAATTACTGTAATCAATGTTAAAGGCCATTTAAAAAAAGGCACACCCCTTTGCTCAAGAATAATCTGCAAAGCAGATTTGTTTACCCGCAGGTAAACAAAAACAAATATTGAATATATAATGTGAAGATTGCTTCCTGGTTCATGCGAAGGAGGTATCTAGGAAGGTGGGAAATTTGTGACCAAGATCTGGCTTCAATTAATAATTTCTGCTAGCTTCTTAATGGTAAATCTTTAATTACAGTAGTACAACTCTAGAGAAGCTCATAATCACAGTGGGTAAAAGCAGGAAGGCAAATGAGCAAAAAATCCCAGTGAAACCATGGCATGTCTGATAATACAGTAAAGATATTTTTCCTCTCCCCTGCTGTATGGCAAATGAATGCTTCCTTCATGTGAAATAAAAAGAGAAATTTTCTCTTCCAAATTGTCAGGAAGGAGGCAGTCTTACAATGGGTTCCGTAGAGGCCAGGGACTGATAGAGTAGGTTTAGACACGAGCAATTCGTTCCAGTAGGAGCTCAAGTCCAAAATATTTTGTATCAGAATAAAGCTGGAAGGGACCTTGGAGGTCTTCTAGACCAACTCATGCTTGAGCAGGAGATCCTATACCATTTCAGACAAATGGCTGTCCAGTCTCTTCTTAAAAACACCCAGTGATCAAGCACACACAATGTCTGAAGGCAAGCTGTTCCCCTGGCTAATTGTTCCCACGGTTTGGAAGTTTCTCCTTAATTCCAGGTTGTTTCTCTCCTTAATTAGTTTCCATCCATTGTTTCTTATCCTGCCCTCTGGTGTTTTGGAAAATAAGTTGACACCTACCCACCCACCCCCGTTCTTGGGGCAGTCCTTCAGATACTAGAACACTGCTATCATGTCACTCCCTGTCCTTCTTTTCTCTAGACTAGCCATACCCAAATCCTCAATCGTTCTTCATAGGTTTCAGTTTCCAAGCCTTTAATCATCATAGCTGTTCTTCTCTGCACTCTTTACAAAGACTCAACGCCCTTTTTTTTGTAAATTGCTGACCAAAACTGGATGCAGTATTCCAGGTGTGGTCTTACTAAGGTTTTATAAAGCAGTATGAATACTTCACATCAGTGGTGGGATTCCATTTTTTTTACTATCGGTTCTGTGGGTGTGGATTGTTGGGTGTTGCAGGGGAAGGATACTGTAAAATATCCAATCAGAGGTGGTATTTGCCGGTACTCAAAAATTTCTGCTACCGGTTCTCCAGAACTGGTCAGAACCTGCTGAATACCACCTCTGCTTTACATGTATTTGAGCCAAATGAAATTTAAGGAGGAGGAAGAACCACCTGCTCTAGGCTCTTTTTCCAAAGTTTGCCTCAACAGAGGGATATGCTTTGATCTTGTACGCCTGATAAAAATGGAAGAAGGAATCTAAATGGCCACTGGTACCTTTTGGAAATGGAAACATTCATTCAAATTGCCCAGAAATAGAGCTTCTCCTATCATTCTGAGCTGCAACCCTCATTGGCATAGGCAGCATCTGAGAGTAGAAATATTCAGCTTCTAGAAAAGTCAGAAGAAGACCATTTTTATTCTGTTTTCTTCAACATTTTGGAAAACTGGATGTGTGCAGAGACTCCTTGACGTACGACTGCAGTTGAGCCCAACATTTCTGTGGCTAGTTGGAACATTTGTTAAGTGGATTTTGCCCCTTTTTACGGTGCCATTTTACAAGCTTTCTTGCCAAGTTAAGTGTTAAGTGAATCACTGCAGTTGTTTAAGCTAGTAACCCAGTTGTTAACTGAACCTGGCTTCCCTATTGACTTTGTTTGTCAGAAAGCCGCAAAAATGATGATATGGACACTGCTATCGTCATAAATATGAGTCAGTTGCCAAGCATCTGAATTTTGATCACATGACCATGGGGATGCCACAATGGACATGAGTGTGAAATATGGTAATAAGTCACTATTTTTCCCAGTGCTGTTGCAACCTCAAACAGTCACTAAGTGAATTGTTGTAAGTTGAAGACTACCTGTATTTGATATAGCCTGCCTATTTCTAGGTTCTGTGGTTTCTTTTCCAGGGAATGAAAAGTTTTAGAGAGGGAAAGATGACTCCTGTTCTCTGTGAAATGAAAGAAAACTGTTTTTGAGATAGATAGATATACCTAATCTTAAGATCACCATCCTTGTTAAATATACATGGATTATTTTATATCGTACCTCAGAGATTTGCCTTGCAGAGGTAATTGCTACCCAAGATATAACTTTAAATGATAACGTCCGTAGGGAAATCTAACATAAAATGCAAATCGAAGCTTCATAGTAGCTTTCAAAACCACAAGGATGTGTGTATGTGTGTGTGTGTATTATCTTGACATCTTGACATCCAGGAATTTTGTCAACTATAGATCAATTTCAAACACTACTTTTCTGGGAAGATGGACAAAAACAGACCACTCAATTATAAGTGGATACTTTGTGCTATAGAGTAGTCTGTCTGCCAGCAGTTGCTAGTTTGTTTAGTTTGAGTTATCACACTATCCAGGACACACCACAAAGAGGTGAACTAGTTTCAAACTTCACAAAAAATGGTGCCAGGCTTTGAACTACCACATTGACAATTGATAATCCTGAATAGGATTCGCACCTCTGCCAGGACTCTCTATATAAATGGTGCATAGTATCCTCCCCTCAGCGAGACGGTGGGGTCCCACATCAAACCGTAGCGCGTATTGTGACTGTATGTAAGCTGAGGGCATATAGTGTTCCGGTATATGATTTTTAAAAAGTAAATAATGCTGCCCTTCAGTGGTTAGATGGCCTAGACCAGGGTTGTCAAATTCAAGGCTGGATCTGGCCCGCGGGGTTGTCCTAGTAAATGTAAGGCGCCGATCTGCTTCACTTTGGCCCAGTCTATTCACATCACTTCGGCCAGGTCTACCCAATGTGAAGAGGAAGCATGACAGCAGTTTGGGGATTGGTGTCAAGCTGGCCATGCCCACCAGGTCAGCCACACCCAGTGAGTGGCTTCAAGCTGGCCAGGCCCACCCAGTCAGCCATCTCGCCCAGCCCCCGAGGTCAACCACAGCTCTGATGTGGCCCTCAATGAAATTGAGTTTGTATTTGAACATAGATTGTATGAGTTTGTATTTTAACATTTATATTTTATTGTGTTTTATCAATCTAGATAAAATGTTAATATATAGTGCTGGTCCATGTATGATTCCATATGCTAAATAAATAAATACTTTGTGCTACCACTACAATAATTAGTTTTTTTTTTTAAAAAAACAGAAAACTCTCTGGGAATGGAGCCCATACTCTTAAATAGAATTCTGAAATGATACTGATGACTTTTGGTAAATTAGGCATAAATATAGGCCTCTCTCAGACCTACAAAGACCAAAGAATTGATTGGTGGAAAGCAGAGGTGATATTCAGCAGGTTCTGCCCAGTTGTGGAGAACCGGTAGTGGAAATTTTGAGTAGTTCAGAGAACCAGCAAATACCACCTCTGACTGGAGATTTTACAGTATCCTTCCCCTGCCACATCCACCAAGCCATGCCCACAGAACCGGAAGTAAAAAAAATTTGAATCCCACCACTGGAAAGCTACCTTGATTGTAACTGAAATTCTTGAATGTCTTTCAAATCCAGGCTTGATCTCTCATCCTCCCTCTCACTGTCTCTCTCTTTCCTTTGAATCACAAAAAAACATTCTTGTTGAGACTAACACTATTTCTGACTTTGAATTGGATGACTTATGACTTTCAAAAGAGTTCTTGTTTTATTTGTAGGAGATACAGGAGGCATCTCAAGGTTTTCTGGCAAATGGTATGCAATAGCCCAAACATACTATATTCAATGCCAATTATTGTGATTTTGAAGTTAATATGGCAGGAAGAAAGGAAACCTTGTGGATGCTTCCTCCAGATAATCCTACCAGAACAAAACTGCTTTAGAGGATGCCAAGATGCGAAGCTTAGGATAATATTTGCTTTTAGGCCCAGGCAGCTTGGGAACTCTGAAATCTCTGAGGGGGCTGAAGACTGAGTAAAAAATCCTATTGGGATGAAAGGAAAGAACAGAGCATTTAAATGTTGTCTTTTTTCTGTAGGATGTCTGCCTGCCAATGAAGAAGTAGAAGAAATATTTAGTTACTCTGGACTAAATTTGCTGTTGCTGAAAAGTCAACAGGGTAGCAACAATTTAAAACAAAACCTTATTCTTTTTAGTAAAACCAGGGGTGGGATGCTACTGGATTGGCCCGGTTCTATAGAACTGGTAGCTCTGAAGAGCAGCAGACACTGAACTGGTTCGGCGTCTGCTGCTCTGTTTGGCCCAGCCGCCCGCACGGGCTCTTGGTTGTCCTTTATTTCCTGCTTTTTCAACCTCAGCTGCTTTGTGTGGCATAGCTGAGGTTGAAAAAGCAGCAAAGAAGAGGATTTTCAAACGTTGCGCACATGGCAGCTGTCCAGACGTCACAGCTGAGGTTTCTGGGAAATGGTCTACACATGCAAACAAAATGCACTCTCACCAGGGGTGAGATTCTACCAGCTGGAGAACCGGCAAATCATGCCACTGGCTGGCTCCTCCCCTCTCCTCCCTGCCCACTCACACCTTACCTGGTATGCGTGCCATCAAACTTGCTTGCTAAGTTACTATTTTTCCTTTTTTTTTCCCCCTGCCCATCAGCTGTTCTGCTGTGCCGGGAGATTTAGATTAGCTAGAAAGCAGGAAATAGTTGGATTTCTTGCTTTCTAGCTAATTTAAAAGCAGAGCTGAACCTTCCTTAGGACTGAAGCGTCTATTTTTCAGTGCAGACTCAGGTAGCCGATTGATAGATAGATCTCTGAATGAATCTGTGATTCTGTGAGCAACTCAATCTGCCTGCCTGGTTTGCCTGATTTTGGGTAAAAGTTGCTCTTTTTTTAATAAAAAAATTCAATATTTACATAAATATTTATAATATTTACATACAAGCCTTGCACAGCCAGTCACATGACCACCAAACCATGCCGAGTCAGCAAGCCACGGCCATCCAGTCACATGACCACCAAGCCACACCCACAGAATAAGCCCACACCCACAGAACTGGTTAAGAAATTTGAATCCCATCCCTGAGTAAAACCATAATTAGGAGAGATAGTATTTAAATTCTTACTGTTTAATAGGTTGAAACCACTGGAGCTCAGGGAAAAAAATGCCTCTAAAGTTTTTTTTTTTTTTCATGGATTTTGAATTTGGCTGTTTCTTCCTTGTGTCACTCAGAAAGTATAATTAAAATTACTAAAAGAAAGATGTATATTTTTCAATTGTATTTTGATTGTGGACTTCTTTGAGATTAGGCCAATCTGGTACTGTACTACAGTTTTTCTTTGCTTTTCTCGGACAACCAAGAAAGCTATCACCTTGAAGAAAGGCAAGATAAAAAGAGATAATGCAGCATCTGGAATGAAAGTTCCCAAGTACATTGTAACTGAACGTTCTTTACTGGAACCGTTATTTGAATGCAAAATTGGGAAATGTTTAGGCTGAGTTTAGAAGGAGCTTGATGATTCTCCGTGTAGACCTTCAGAGGACTTTACAATCCTGGAAAGGTAACAATTGATAGTAGTCTTAGACGAAATGGAATTTGACTTTTTATTATATGTTTTGAGAAAGGAGGTGGAGAATTAAAATTGGAGAGGAACTCTGATGTACAGTATTATTTTATTTTTCTTGGCCAGAGGAATTTTGAGGACAGGGAAGCCTTCTTGAAATTCCTACAATAAGAACCTTCTTTAATTTTGGGTCAAAAACAATCCCACAAATACATTTTTAGATAAGAAGACAGGTAGGCTGGAAAAGGAATAGAGTTTACGTATTTGAGAGACTAAGCCTCAGCTAACTGATTTAGATTCTGATTTAGCTTTGATTGGTGATTCAAGATTTAAAGAGGGCCTGATTCAATTCATGTTTGCAATATGGGAGTTTATGGTGAACTAATTTCAAGTGAGCTGCATTGCAATCAGTTCACAAAACAGTCTGGTTATAAAAGTCAAAATGCCTACACTTGCGTTTTTTCCTGTCAGAATAAAATGGAAAAGCAAGAATGGTAGACTTTGCAGAGTTTAACCTTGACCATTTGTGGCTTATTACCTTCAATAGTTTTTATTGTTATTTTTGATCCTTTCAAGTCAGTATCAACTCCTGGTAACTACCTGGACAATCTTACAGGGTTTTGACAAAATTTCAGAGGTGGGTTGCCGTTACCTGCTTTTCTACGGCTGAGAGAAAAAGGGAGAGACTGACCCAAAGTAATCCAACTGGCTTAATGCCATAAGTGGGATTAGAACTCAAAATTTCCAGGCTTCTATCCATAACCAGTACACCAAATTTATTTAAAGGTTTTGCCATAATAAAAAAATTGAAATAAAAATATTGCCCAGCTTTCTTCCAATAATGGGGAGATAGTTTATTATTATTTTCTTGCATAGAGGTTAGCTTTACGAACCTGATTTTACTTCCAGGTCTAGTCAAGAGATCACAGATTCTCCTGGCATGTACTCTGTAGTTCTCTCTGCCCATCTTGACTTCAAGTCCATATATCCTTAGTGGCATTTTTGAAGATTTTGAAGATCCATTTATTTAATAAAAAAGATTGATTGGTGGAAGCGGCTGTTTGGAGATCCTGTGGATGCCAATTGCATGACTGTTTATTGTAAATTGCACTGGCAAAGGTAGGTGGCAAGTAGGTTCAGGCTTTTATACTTCTACAATATTTTCAATCTGACTGTAACTATTACGATGTATATTGATTTTATGTTTGTGTAATTTTAACTGTTATTTGTATTTGTTAAGTTTTACAGTGGTTGGATTGTGCCTGGGTGGGGGAGTGTGTTATCAATATAATTTTTGTTTGTATTAACTAGGCTCAACCATGCTTAGACTCTTAGCCCAATAGAATAGAATAGAATAGAATAGAATAGAATAGAATAGAATAGAATAGAATAGAATAGAATTCTTTATTGGCCAAGTGTGGTTGGACACACAAGGAATTTGTCTTGGTGCAAATACTCTCAGTATACATAAAAGAAAAGATACATTCCTCAAGAATCATAAGGTACAACACTTAATGATAGTCACAGGGTACAATAAGCAATCAAATCATACTAGGAAACAGTCAATATAGATAGCAAGCAAGGTGTTGGCAGAAACTTTGCTTCCTTTTAATGTGCTTACTTCATCCTTTTCCCCAATGATTGTATTTTCAAGTAGTCATTCGGATCAGGAAAGATTTGGGTGATCGATAGTATTGGTTACATAGGCAGATAACTTATCTGGTATAAGAGAAGAACGTTTAAGAGTTTTTGCAGGAGGCAGATGGAACTTAAAGCAGAAGTGCTAAAGTACAGTGGTTAAAAAATAATATGAAGACTTCTGACCCTGAGAAATCTGTGAAAGTGTTTCTTCTCTATTTTCCACAACAATATTTCAGAATGTCACTTTTACAGTTTTTCTTCTTTTATGTATTCACCGAAAATATAATCGTAATCAGAAAATGTGAACCATAACACTCCTTAAAGTGCAGGCAGGTGTGAGACAAAACAGGCTCAGAGATATTTTAATTGTAAATATGATATATAACCTTGCCTTTAGCAAAATAGTAGACAGCATGATACAAACATTAGCAAAGGATTCCAACAACAGATGGTCTGCCTTGTTGCTATAGAAAGCTTGAATTTCCAGGAAACAAAACTTACAACTGAAAAGGGATTCTAGTATGTGTTTTCTTCACACAACTTTACCATTCAATTTGTAAAGCTCGCCTTAGGGATTTAGGCCCTGACTCCCATGGAAGGGAATGAGGATTGAAATCCTTAATTGGCTGATTTGCTATTTCAGGATGGATCAACACACATTTAGGCAGAAAGGTGAGATCAATACTGCAATGTTGTATTTAATTCAATGGAATCTGAATTTAGTAAGCATGAAAATAGAGATAAGTTGTAATATAAATTTATCCTAGTGACTGAAGCCCTATGAACTCTTATTTGTAAGTTTCCCCTGTGCATAATACTACTTGCTTCCAAGTAAATACATAACACTATGTTGTAGAGCTGTGACACATAGTGGTCACTTTTAAAACTTAGCCTGCAGTAACCATGATTAAATTCAGACTTTACACATTGTTTGGCTCTAATAGGTAATTTACTTAGTAATATGTCTCACAAGATTCAGCAAGATGTATTTCTGAGTATATCTGTATAGCACTAGATTTTTAAGTCTGATTCACATTTCAGGGTAAGAGAAAATACACTTTGTAAACTTGTTACCAATTCTTATGGATTAGTGTCTTCAGCAAACCTCATCTGTATGACATATGGAGCTTCTGTGGCGTAATGATTAGAGTGCAGTACTGCAAACTACTTCTGCAATCAGCTGCCTACAACTTGGCAGTGCAAATCCCACCAGGTTCCAGGTTGACTCAGGCTTCCATCCTTCTGAGGTGGGTAAAATGAGGACCCAAATTGTTGGTGACTCTGTAAACCCCTTAGAGAGGGCTGTAAAGCACTATAAAGCGGTATATAAGTCTAAGTGCTATTGCTATGTTGCATGTCCCCAGAATAAAACGAAACAAAATTGTGAGCATTTTTTTTATTTCACTCCCATAGGGGTATTCAGTCTCATTAGCAAATTGAGAATGGAATGAAGAACATTGTAACCACAAGGTCTAAAATAGAAGATGCCTTTGAGTTGAGATTCATTGACAAGAAAATGCAACTGTTTTCTAGTTTCTTCGATTGATGGAAGGATTAAATCTATAGAACTATCAATCAAATACCATGTTACGTGATGAGGATATAGAAATAATGTATTTATTGTAGAAATAGTTTAACAAAAACAGTGTTTTCTAATATTGGTACTACATAGGGTATTGAAAAATCTAGACTACCATTCCAAGTTTACAACAATATCCAATGAAGTGCTAGAAATTTCTAACCTTTTTCTTAGTCATACTTGTTTTAATAGGTCATAGGCAATTTCATAATTTTTATCTTCCCCAAATACAATGTAAAAACAAAAGGTTCTTCCTTCCCAGGCTACATTTAGTAACTGCTTTAAGAAAATATAAGTGTTAATCTGTCTATATGAATTTTATCTTGTCTGACTGATTCTAAGAAGATCAGATTTGAGAAGGCCCTATGAATAGTTCAATAGAACATGTAAATCAGAGACAGTATTCAGCAGGTTCTGATCAGTTCTGGAGAACCAGTTGCAGAAATTTTGAGTAGTTTGGAGAACCGGCAAATCCCACCTCTGACTGGAGATTTTACAGTGATCCTTCCCCTGCCATGCCTCCCACACCATGCTCACAGAACCGGTAGTAACAAAATTTGAATCCCACCATTGATGTAAATATGTTATCAAAGAACAAATTGTGTGGTTGTATCTTTATCTTTTAATTCTACAGTATAATTTGTTTGGCTGATTTTATTCAAGTTGTGAGCTGCCCAGAGGCTTTTAAGAAGACATTTGACAGTCACTTTTTGGAATGTTACAGGGCTTCTTGCTTGTGTAGTGGGTTGGACTAGAAGACCTTTGAGTTCCCTTCCAACTCTGTTATTCTGTTATTAAGAGTCAGGTGGCAAACAAGCTTAATAAATTATCAATTTATAAAATACTGTCAATAAGAATGCAATTCCACATACACCAATGAAGGAACAGTTCCCATTGAAATTATTTCCCCATGAACAAGTATAGAACCTGTGGTTATTGTTTCAACAATTCAAAAGCTTGGTAAACCCAACTGGGTTTACACATGAAATTAATCCCAAGGTTTTTAACTATACAGGTGTTCAATAAGCCATGAATGAGTTTACACATTCCATTATTTATAGACCATAATAACAATATATTATATTACTCCCCCCCAAAATAATAATAATTAATGCTATAGCATTCTGTGTGAATCTGGTTGGAATAAAAAGAAAACATAGATTTGAATTAGTCATTATCTTCCAAAATTAGTAGCAATACGGTAATAACCCAGAGTCTGAAATGTATCTAGGTCAATGTGCTTATGTATTAAAGGGGGGGGGGGAGGCTTCTGTATTTTTAATAACTCTGTGGAAAATGGAATTTCAGCAGATGCACTTTGCTATGTAAATTACTGCTCCGTGCAATTTTTAAAGGCACAGAAGCTCTGACCTTTAGTGTACCTGAGCTTAATGCCAAGTATAATTGTAAATGGTTGCTGTCTCTGAACATTTTGAATTTATATTATTATATATAAACTGGCCTTTTCAAAAAAAGGGAGGGAAAAAAACATGGACATCTCCTTGTTTTCCTCATTGTTAGGGGCATTTGACTAAACTTCATTACTAATGATAACAAGCCTGAGGACAGGTATTGGCAGTTGTTGACAATTATCTTATCTGACAAAGGTCATTCTCACCTTAGAATAATAGAAAAAGAAAGGGCCACTCAAGCCATCAAATCCAATTGCCTATTCAGAGCAGGAATCCTAATTGTTGGTTGTGCCTAGTTAATACAAACAAAAATTATGTTGATAACACACTCCCCCACCCAGGCACAATACAGATAGATAGCTAACTAGCTTCTCTCAGAATCCAGTCAATAAAGGGGAGTCCACCACATTTCTGAATAATGGAGCCTATAGTTGAGCTGCTCTTTCTATTAACAAAGATTACATAGGGACAAAAAAACCCACTTTCCAATATTTATGTTAGAATATGAATGAATTAGTATTTCTTTCATTCAAGATCATGATTTATGGCTAGGAGTGTGGTGGCTTATGTGGTTAGGATACCGGGTTGACAATCAGCAAGCTTGCTTTTGAGACCTGAGTGCTGCTCTATGAAAGGGTGAGTTCCCATCATTTGCTCCAGCTCCTGGCAACTTAGCAGTTCAGAAGTGTGCAATCGCAAGTAGATAGGTACCACTTCAATGGTCACATCAATTGGGACATGAAATGACCCCCACAACTGAACATCTCCTAGGCAACAGATACGTCAGTAGTTGATCCTTTCAACCCAGAAGTGCCTTAGGAGCTTCCAACATGGATGTGATGGTTTATGACTCCTTATAGTGAACTGTGAATTGTTTAACATACTATGATTTAACATATGTCAACCTAATCTATTGATGCTCTAGGTTAGTTATCTATACATTTTAGGTGGTAGATAGCAAAAGCACTTCGACTTATATACACTTCATATATAAGCACTCTCTAAGCAGTTTACAGAATTAGCATATAACTCCCAACAATCTCATTTTACCAACCTCGGAAGGATAAAAGACTGAGTCAACCTTGAGCACATCAGAATTGAACTCCTGGCAGTAGGCAGAGTCAGACTGCAATACTGCCTTCTAACCACTTGTTTTAGAAAATGATAAACACAGCACCTCTCTGCTATCAATTAAAGAAGTCACATTCTTTTTAAGCTTCCATATTTGTTGGAAAAAATATGCTGCAGCTGTAAATACCATCTTAATGAATTAATTTCTGAAACAAATTGTGTACACTTTCAGACTTACACACAACCTGAAGTTGCTCATTTGAGGTCTGAGACACCCCTTCATTTTTAAAAGATGCACAATGCTAGAACATAGCTCACCTTAAAGTATAAAATTACCTTGATAATTCTCAGGTGTTCAAAAGATTATGGACAAGGATTTAGGAGTTCTTTTGTTTTTTTTAATTTCAGTTTTATGTTTAACCAATGTTTTACACCCTTCCCCAAAAGCACTGTGACTGGAAATATAGCAGAACCCTTAAAGTTCCTTGCTTAAATATGAAATTGTCCTGAAACCATATTCCTACCCTCCGTTTCTCTCTTGGCTAGAATAGAAAAGCTTGAAAAAATGTAATATAAGTAAAATCTCAAGGTAATGGACTTATAAGGGGAGCAAGTTTCCCATTATTTCCATTTGTTTGTGAAACATAAAAGTAATAATTCCACCAATTTATTTCTTGTATAATAACATTATTATGTAAATAACTTAAGGTAAAATTAACCTAAGGCTTCATCCACTCTTCTTTAGATGCAATTATCTTGTCTCTTATTTCTGCAAGATGTTTGTAAGCTTGGTCTGCTGTATTCATAGTGCACCCACTAAAAGAAGGCTCCTTGGATAGGAATTTTACTATAAATTTAAAGACACAGAGAAAATAAATCTGGGTTTCCTAAAAGCTGCACAGTGAGTTTTTAGGAACATCCCATTTCAGTAAGAAGAGATTTAGAAGGATCTGTTTTGCTAGAGACAAGTCCACATCTCTTTGAAGAGGCTAATTGGAATCTCAATCACATGCTCAATACTTCTAATAAAAGATAGGAATACTGTTACTGGAAATACTAAATAAGTTATCCTTCACTCTGAAAAATCAATCTGAAAAGCAGATTGATTTGATGAGTATCCAACAGACATTTTGGCAAACGAGCTGACCTTTAAATTGAATCAGATCAACCCTATTATCGCATTTACATGAGACTTTCCTTCCAAGTACTTTTGCTCTGTCTTTTCAAGAGAAGATTCATATTGTTCCAAAATCCTGAAGCTATAGATTAATGCCAAACTGCCAATATTCATGTTGATGAATTTGATGGCAATGTTGTCTAAATATTATATAAGTAGTAAGAATGAACACTCTGATTTTGATTTTCCTGTAGGATTGTTGAGGCAAAAAAATAGATAGTTATTAGCGGGACTGTCATCACTTCAGGAGACGAATTGGAATTGTCAGGAGAATGGCACCAAAGGAATGTTAACAATAAAAGATAATATTTTACTTCAAGATTGAAATGAGGAGACCTTGGTGCTTTTCTTGATTGTTGTTTTTTTCCTCCTCCTCCTCCTCCTCCTCCTCATCATCATCATCATCATCATCGTTGTTGTTTTTGAGACAAAGTAGTTTCTGGAGAACTTGCAGGTTGAACTTATTTACATTTCAAACTAGCACTGATGATATTACCTAGTTTGGCAATGAAATGCTTGCAAGAAAAAAACCAAACTCAAAGAGTGCCAAGGATGTCTAATTTCAATCCTGAACTACAAAATATTCTCCTTTATTGGTAACACTTCTTTGAGGTTGTTCCAGACAATTCCAATTGTTAAAATAAAAAAAGGAAAAAGAGTCAGGCCTTGAAGATGATTGTCTACACAAACCCAATCCTGTACTGTACTTTTAAAATATTTTTACAGAAATACTTGATTTTCTTTAAAGTTACTTTGTTAAACCAGGAGATAAACTGGGATTTGAAATTCCTCTAAGCAAGCAGGATAAGAAAACAGAGGTTATAGAAGAAGAAGGGAAGTCAAGAAGAGGGCAGAGTAATTTGGGAACACAGCTATTACTAACAATTTGATGACCCAATACTGGTAAAAACAGTCCAAAAAAAGACCTAAAAATGATGATGCCAGCCTGTCAAATCTAGGATATAGTTAAATAAAGTGTTTTTCTTTTCTTCATTCATATCACTTTAAAAGTTATTTTTGAAGATTTGTCATAAAAAAGAATATTTGTTTGGTTTTATTTTCTATACTTCTACTTTTCTTGCATCTTCAGTTTCACTACAGCAAGTAGAATCCAACTGGCTTCCATATTAATTTTGATATTAAATTGAAACTTTCTCCTATATTTTGAAGTCATCCTTTTTCTTAATCTAGATGAATTGAAATTACAGTTGCCAGACTTTAAACATATTAATCAGTGGTGCAATTCAACCAGTGTAACAACCGGTTCAGTGAGCGCGTGCTTTGCATGTGAGCACACCATTTAGAAAAGACAATTTTTAGCTATAATACTTACCTTCTGCTGCAGCCTCAGTGAGTAAAACAGCTGGTCCATGGCAAATTGCTCTGCCACGTGAATCAGCTGTGCTTAAAAACAAGGAAATAAAGCACAGGGAAAGGGCAAGAACAGGTGGGCAGGGCCAAATGATCTCTGCAACTACCGGTTCGCCTGAACCGGTCCAAATCGTTAGAATCCCACCCCTGATATTAAGACTTCTAGGACCTATAATTTTAACACATCTTGTCCAGGGTCAACCCCTCCAGTTATTATATACAGAAAGTCCTCACCATATGACCACAACTGGGCCCAAAATAACAATATGTAAGTTATTCAATGAGAAATTCGATACGTGAGTCTTGTCCCATTTTACAAGTTTTCTTGCTGCATTTGTTAAGTGAATCCCCGCTGTTGTTAAATTAGTAACACGGATGTTAAGTGAATCTGGTTTTCCCATTGACTTTGTTTGTCAGAAAGATGCAGAAGGTGATTTCATGACCCCAATAACTTGACACTGCAATGGTCATAAATGTGAGTCAGTTGTCAAGTATCCGAATGTAAATCATGTCACCATGGGGATGCTTCAATGGTGATAATTAACTTTTTTCATTGCTGTTGTAACTTCAAAAGGTCACTTAGTGAACTGATGTAAGTTGGGGACTAGCTGTACCACACTAGAAAACCAATGCTATTTAAGTCAGGACAAATTTTACCAAAAAGCAATAAAAGTAGAATCTTATAAGTTGGAATGTGCTTCCCTTTCCTTCTTCGTGTGAACTTGTCTGAGTCATTTACACACATTACTGTCATGCCCTTATTAGGGGGAGGAGGGGGAGATTGAGCAGCTGACGGGGAGTGGGAGTGTGGCTCAGGTGGCTATGGAAGAAATGGGGGAAGGGTACAGTCCGGCTGGGCATTCAGAGGAAGACCCAGAACCATCCCCTCTTCATCCTAGGGCACGCAGGGAGGAATGGAGAAGGGAGCAATGTGGCTTATGAGAGAGAAGAAGGCCCTGATCCCTTTCAATAGTTGCATCTGGGAGAACAGGATATAAGTGGGGCGTTTGCACATGGCTCCTTGCTGGAAGCAAAACGTGCATTATCTTGGTCAAGTCTTATCTGGGTTTGGGCATCCTCCCAACTGTGGGTGCTGTGTTATCCTTTGAAAGTCTGCAATTTATCATCCTGGCCTGCCGTGTTAATTACTTCAGTGTGGTTTGTGTTGGGTTTTTTATTTCTAATTATCTTTACTTTGGGTTTGGACTGCATTTCTGCCCTTCGTAGACTGTTTTTTTGAAGAGTTTGTTATCTAGCCAAGGATAATTGGACATTGGGGCCAAGTTGGAGGCCAAGGGAATTTATTCTACTTTTGTTATTTACTTATTTTTGTGTCACACCCCTGGTCATCACCCATTACATTCCTGGTCTGGACTCAAATCTCTTTTATCTCACAGTTGCCTGCTCCTCCTCTTGTTCCCACTTTCTTCTACGTTTAATCTGAGGACCGGCCTTCTACTACCCTTCTGGAAATATAGAAGTGCATCATGACATCCTCAGCCTGGCTGTACCCTGCTGGGAAGTTGACTAGAAAGTACCCACCTGCCTTGCTCCAAGCATGGCTGCCATGTTCACCCATTTCATTCCATTTTATACAAATGCTACCGCTCATATTAGCCAAAATAGGGAGTCCTCAGAGTTCATTTAGTGACTGTTCAAAGTTACAACATCACTGAAAAAGGTGACTTATGGCCATTTGTTTACACTTAACAACCCTTAAAGCATCATCATGGTCATGTGATCAAACTTTAGATGCTTGGCAATTGATTCATATTTATGACTCTGGGCGAATGTATCTTTTCTTTTATGTACACTGAGAGCATTTGCACCAAGACAAATTCCTTGTGTGTCCAATCACACTTGGCCAATAAAGAATTCTATTCTATTCTATTCTATTCTATTCTATTCTATTCTATTCTATTCTATTCTATTCTATTCTATTCTATTCTATGTATACTGAGAGCATTTGCACCAAGACAAATTCCTTGTGTGTCCAATCACACTTGGCCAATAAAAGAATTCTAATTCTATTCTATTCTATGACAGTTGCAGTGTTCCCCTTTTGTGACCTACTGACAAGCAAAGGCAACGGGGAATTCAGATTCATTTAACAACCATGTTACTAACGGCAGTGATTCACTTAACCGCAGCAGCAAGAAATGTCATAAAATGTGTCAAAATTCACTTAACAAATGTCTAATTTAGCAACATAATTTTGGGGGTCAATTGTGGTCATATGTTGAGGACTACCTCTATGTACTTTGGCTGGCTGTCCCCCTGCCCAAATCTTTTTCTGCCTTTAAGGCTATTTTTTATTCATTGCTCTGGGCTATTTTTTTTTGGGGGGGGGGACAGGACACTTTTGAAGCGGGATTATAGATTCATTTGTAGAATGGTGAAAAGCTGGGTACTCCTTCCTTCTTTGTTCACCTAAGGAATTGTGGTTTTCTTATTTATTAGCTGGGTGAACTTGATAATAGTTTGCCATGTGCTAGCCCAAGAATAATGTGTTGTCCATTTTTTAATCATCAATCCTGCAAAGGCTCACACATAGAAAGAGAAGCAATTGGTTCTTAATTTGCTGGCTTAATTTGTTGGCTTGGGTGAGATGGGAAAAGCGGTAGTGAAATCCAACATTTGGAGGACTTCTTAACCATTGTGTGGACAGAACTCTTGGCCATCGCTCTGAGCAACATGGAAGAAAGGGTTAAAATCCAGGAATGGATTTCTTAAATAGACTCTCTCTCCAATAGAAGAGAAGAAGCTGGTGGATGTAATGTGGGAAAAGCTCTTAGGAAAGCTTTTAGAGCAGGGGGATAAAATTGAGGTATAAATTTAGATGTGCTGCTGTTGTAATGACATAAAGGTATTTCCTAAATACAGTTTAGTTTTATTTTCTTTCATATAAGCAGCAGCCTTGGGAATACTTCCTCATAAAAGACTGGACTCCTAACTGCCGTGCCTCTCACTCCATGCACTGTTTTTGCTGTACAATCTATCCAATAATTACCACAAGCACAAGCCGCAATATACCTACAAATCAGGGTTGAAAGCAGGTTCAGACTCTATTTTGATGTTCTGATCTGGGACAGAGCTAGATAGCAGGCACTGTTTGGTTATAATTATTGCTGATTAGAATGAGGCAGAACTAGGGAATGTAACAAGAGGAGAACATGTATATTAGAGAAGATTTTGTATACTGTGGGTTTTGCATTGTGATTTATGAACTGAAATAGGATCATATAACAATTGTCACTGCTGAATGATTTTCTGAATAGTTCTTTTTCTCACTGGGAAAGATTTGCAGCTCTGTAATGGAGCCCGTGCTTTAAGTAATTTCAAGGGTTGCATCTTCAGTTTTAAAAAGTAGGCAAAAGCCAAAGTTTTGTGAAAAATCTTAATCTACAAATTTGAGGGCTCTGTACTAGTCATAGTTGACAGTGGTATAAAATGTCTGTTTTTGATCTGGGTTCAGTCCAGATCTGAAAATCTTAGCTATTAAGAAAACCATCTCATCGAAATAATGCTTTCATTTACAACAGAAAAAAGAAACCAGAGTTGTTTGCTAAATTAGATAAGCTACTGGCTTAAGGCAAATATGAGATCTTTGTACACCAGGCAATCCAATTTTAAAACTCACCATCACAAAATCAACAAGAGCTCTGAGGGGAAAGGCAGTTTAGGAATAGGAAACATAATAAATATAAATAAATAAAAACTTAGAACAGCAACATTTAGCATTTATGTCTAATAGCATATCCAATAATATCTACCCCTCCGTGTCACGTTTCTATACTGAGTTAAGTATGATTCTTATTTCTCATCAATAACATGACTGTACTCAAGAGGGGATATTAGCATGTTTGAAAAATATCCCCAAGGTTGGTAGCATTATTTGCGCTCACCAAAAGAAATCTTTAACAGTGCATTGTGGTGATGGCAAAATACTCCAGTTGACCAGGTTTGGTGAGCATTTAATATGGAGTGATTAGAGGCATGGAAGAACCTGAAAAATCAGTTGACAGATGGCTACCAGATCTGGACTGCAAACATTTGCATAGTAAGAAAATGGTGGCAGAACAATTCATAAATGCCAAACGGAAGACAGTATTTGCAGTTCAGTGTTGAATTAGATGGGTAATGAAGCGCCTGCATGAAAACAACTAAGCTCAGAGAGCACCAAGGACCTTACAGTACAGAAAAAAAAAATCCATCTATTTACTGCTATCTAATGGTCCTCCAGAGCTTTGCTGCCAAGATTTGGGACAATGTTGTTGCTATGACGATGCCTTAAGAACATCCCACACGATATCATTTTGTGGAATTTTCCCCAGTGTATACCTTGCCATCAAGTGGTTTAAAAAACAAGTCCCTCTGGATTTTATTCTGCTAGTGGTTGCCAATTAGAGTGGACAGTACTCATTTCTGTTTCATGGCCATTGTGCCAGTGCTGTCCAAAGACATTTCCACCATCAAATGGTAGAGATTAAAATTAATTAAAGGAAATCGTTTTATTTCACTGATAAAACTTATCACGATATCTGTCTGCTCATTGTATTGGCAAACAGGATGCTGACAAAAAATGATCTGTTGGTTTAGACTGAATTGTACTTCCTTAAGTTTTTTTTTTCTTTACTAGCTCAGATTTCATTTTCAGTCTGCCTATATTCATACAGAAGACAGTCTGATTGATTCTAGTGGACATTGTGAGTAAGGAGAAAATTCCTTTCCTTTCTGAATCCCTGGCAAATTTTCCTCTGAACCCATGCCAATCATTCTTAACTCCATTTTAAGCTCAGAGTCAGGTGAAGAGTTAACACAGAAAAGCGTGTTTGGAAGAGAAGCAGTGAGGCTCCAGTGAACCCTTAAATTCAGGTTGCTTTGAATAACGAAAGCATTTTAGACAATGGGCTCTACTACTTACTACTCTGACATTATAATTTTTGTACCTTTAATGAGAAGCTAATAGATAATGTATGATGAGAATTAGATGTCTTGCCAAAAGCAGCAAAGTTTTAAAAGATGCTAGCAGAAGTGACCTCTGTGTGTGTGTGTGTGTGTGTGTGAGAGAGAGAGAGGTAGATAGAGAGAGAGAGAATAAAAAAGAAAAGTAGTTTAAGTTTCCTATCTATGCTTTATTCAAAGCCTTGTATGCCAAGGATTAAAACAAGGCAAGCACCCATACTATTTTAGGTTAGTTAAAAAAAAGAGAGAGGAAACCAAAGATAGAGTGACAGTGGGTAAGATAGGAAAGGAAAGCTTGCAGTTTCCCACTTGCAAAGTTAATGTGCAAAACAGCAATTACTGTAGTTTGGTCATCATTGGGCAATTGCTCTTTCTCCAGCAAAGGATTTTGGACTTTTCGTTTGAATGCTGCATGCAGCTTGAAATAGATTGTTGGAATACAATCATCCCTAAACAGATCTCCTGAGCACAGAATCATTTACAGATTAAATTGATTGATTATGTACTTGATGAATACACTTTTTCTTTGGAACACAAAACTTTATGTACATCCTCCTCCAATTTTATCCTCATGGGATTCCTATGAGGTAGACTTTTATTTATTAGTTTGATTTATATCCAGTTTGTCCTCCAGGAGCTCAAGGCATGAATATCTCCTTTGCTGTTATCCTGCAGTCACATTTTATAATGTTGACTGCCTAGACAGAGACAGAGACAGAAACAGACAGACAGACAGACAAAAGGAGACAGACAGAGAGACAGAGGGGACAGAGGCAGAGACAGAGACAGACAGACAGACAAAAGGAGACAGACAGAGAGACAGAGAGGGACAGAGGCAGAGACAGAGACAGACAGACAGACAGAAAGAGACAGACAGAGAGACAGAGAGGGACAGAGGCAGAGACAGAGACAGAGAAACAGACAGAGACAGAGACAGGATCAAAACTATCCATTCCACTTCCATGTCTGAATTGAAATTGGATCATGGTCTCCCCGGGCCAAAACCAGCCCCTAACTACCATACTATTCATCACTTTCACCAGTTTTTTTTTTTTTTTGAGAACATAGAAATATGACAAGCTTCAATGTAAGAAACAAACCATTTCCTTCCTTTCCTCCAACTGCCTTCTTTTCTTCACTGATCAAATAGAGACTATAAACATGTAGCTCTTTTTAAATTCTCTAATATTCAACAAACTGTCTTTTCCCTCAGTAATGTTTCTTTCTGCCCTTGACATATTTGCATCTGAACAGATGGAATTCAAATTAAATCATCCAAAAATGAAACTTAGTTCTAATAGGAAAAAAAAATGTATTTCAGAATACCTAAACTAAGTTCAGAACCATAAATCAGCAACCAATTATCATAGCTCTGGGTTGCAAAGTGATATGTTCATGTATTATATCCTTTTCAAAACATTCTTACATTCTGAAAGTTGCAGCTAAAGGAATTGGTTCTTAGTCTGCTTTGGCCTGGCACTGACCATTAACCGTAGTTCTGGATCCCCAAAGTTGACTATATTGGCTTTAGTTATACTGAAATAGAATAATAAACAAGTTTATTATTAATTTCCAGTTTGGCTGTTGCTGCATGAAGTATTAAATATGTGTGTATGTAGTTAAAAGCAGGGGTGGGATTCTGCAGATTCTCATCTATTTGCTAGAACCGGTTGTTAACTTTCTAAGCAGTTCGGAGAACGGGTTGTTGGAAGAAATCTCCTTTTGTTTTTTTCCACCCTTCTTGCATTCTTGGCAGTATGCCTAGACTTACTGTCTCCGAAGGAGGTTTTTTTTCTTTTTCTTTTTTTCTTTTTCTTTTTTTCTTTGCTTTACTTTCTTAAAGGGGAAGGGTTGTTTTAAGCTTTTTACACTGCTGTTGGGAGGAAATACTCCCCTGTTGGAGTTAGCACTTTGAAGAAATAATTGAACAATGAAGCAGAGCTGCCAGAAAGAAGCTTTCAATGACAAGGAACCAAGATGAGTGACATTCAGCAAGAAATGGCTAGCTAGAAAGATTGACATTCAATCGTGAGTTTGCATACCCTTTGTGAGTTTTGATCTAAAACTGGTGACCATTCAAAGTTACAATGGCACTGAAAAAAGTGACTTATGACCATTTTTCACACTTATGACCATTGCAGCATCCCGACTGTCATGAGATGCTAGGCGAGGAGAAGCACCCCTTGATGTGAGTGATGTCGAGTTGGCCACGCCCACCCAGTCACATGACCAGCAAGCCACACCTACCAACTAAGCCACGGCCACAGAACTGGTTGTTAAAAAAATCGAATCCCACCCCTGGTTAAAAGTCTATTTCAGCCTCAGCAACATCTATAAGTTGCTTCTTGTTGCCAAAGAGAGAACGAAGGAGATTGACTATTAAGAAGAAGCAATACTGACATAAGTGTTGCAGATTATTTCTGAGATTCAAAAGAAACTCAAGTAGTGATTGTGCAGAATGTTGCTGTGGATAATAGCAATTAGGTATTATTCTGGACTAATGAAAATAGCAGGGGCTGCTAGCCTGCTTAAGTCTAGTGAATTTCAAAAGAAAAAATAGGAAATAGCACTTCAGCGCTCAGAAGTTGAAGAAAAGTTTTGATTACAGAAACAAATGTATTTTGTCCATCAAAAGAGTGGGTGTAAAGTTATGGCTTGTCTTTTAGATGGTCAGAAAGATGCCCAAGTGAAATCTTTGAAGAATAGAAAATAGAATAGGCACGTAGGTGGTGGGCTTGAAGAAGAATTTCAAACTACTAAATAAAAGACAGCTTATCCCTGAAAGAATCACAGGGCTGGAAGAAATCTTGCAGGTCTTCAAGTCCAATCCCCGGCAAGGCAGGAGTCCTTATATTATCCCGAACAAATGGTTGTACAATCTGTTCATGAAGACTTCCAGCAATGAAGCATCCGGATTCCAGTAGGCAAGTTGTTCCACTGATTAATCATTGTTAAATTGTCAGGGAATTCCTCTTTATTTCCAGGTTGAATCACTCTCTGATGGGTTTCCACTTATTGTTTCTTGTCCTGCCCTCAAGTGCTATGGAGAATAAACCAATTTCCTCTTCCCTAGGACAGGCATTCAAATATTGGAAGATAGCTGTAAGGTTACCCCTAACCCTTTTCTTTGTTAGGCTAAACATACCTAAGACATTCAGCCAAAGTTAAACATATCCTTAGCTGTTGATCATACAGTTTAGCCTTCAGACTCCTTAACATCTGTGTTGCTCTTAATATCTGCATGCTTTCTAGAGCCTCAGCATCTTTTTTTATATTGTGGTGACCAGAACTGGATGCAGTACTCCAAATGTGGTCTCACTAGTGTAGTATAGAGTGGTAGTATCATTTCCCATGATCTTAACACTATCTCTTTGTTGATGCATCCTAGACCTGCATTGGCTTTTTTTGGCAACTGCAGCACAGTGCACACTCATGTTTAAGAGGTGATCCATCAGGACACCTAGAGCCCTCTCATTCAGTGGTGGGATTCAAAAGTTTTTACTACCGGTTCTGTGGCCATGGCTTGGTGGGCATGGCTTGATAGGTGCGGCAGAGGAAGGAAACTGCAAAGTCTCCATTCCCGCCCCACTTCAGGGGAAGGATACTGCAAAATCCCCATTCCTTCCCCATTCCTGGGGGAAGGTTGCTGCAAAATCCCCATTCCTCCTCTCCCCAACCTGCTTTCCATCTCCATTTTCCTGTGCAGGGCAACAAAAGAAAATCCAGCCAATTAGCTGGGACTCGGGAGGTAGAGACTAGCGGGCGGGGTCAATCAGAAGTGCTATTTGCCGGTTCTCCAAACTACTCAAAATTTCCACTACTAGTTCTCCAGAACTGGTCAGAACCTACTGAATACCACCTGCTCTCATTGTTACTACAGTTGAGCCAGGTACTTATGCATTTTGTTTTCCCGGGCCTAAGTACAGGATCTTACTTTTCTCACCACTGAACTGCATCTGGTTGGATAAGGCTCTATGCTCAAGTCTGTCAACTTAAGTCTATCTTCCAAAGTGTTGGCAATTTCCCCCAACTTGGTATTATCTACAAGTTTGATGAGTTCCCTTTCTCTCACCTCATCTAGATCATCTATCAACATGTTGAAGACCATTGGGCCCTCACTGTATGCTTTCCTCAACCTAGATGTAGCTTCACTAAGGAGTGTACACTGAGTGCAGTTGCAACTGTCAATTCATCTGATGGTGATACTGTCTATTTGACATGGTTCCATCTTATCAAGAAGTGGATTATGGTCTATTTTATCAAATGTCTTCCTGAAGCTCAAGTACAATATATCCAGAACATACAGTATATTTATTTAGTCACTTTAATTTAGGGAATTAATTTAGTCACTTTTTCAAAAAAAGCAGCAAGGTTTGTCTGCCATGATCCGTATTTTAACACAGTGGCCCCCAACCTTTTTTGTGCCACAGCCCGGTACTGGCATCACAAAATGATCCGTGGCCCTGGTACCGGCATCAGCACGCATGACAAGGCAAGGCGAGACGAGTGACCGGCCAGCCAGCCGTCCCCCGCTTCTCCCCTCCACCTTCAACTCCTCCTTTGTACCTTTGTCGATGGGCTTCGGGATGGCTTCAGGACGGTCACTCAGCTTGCCTTGCCTTGGGCACTGAAAGAATCCTTGTGCCTTAGTTTCGTTCGAAGCCACTCCCCCTTTGATGAAACTAAGGCGCAAGGATTCCTGCAGGACCCAAACGCCGCTTTCCAACCGGAAAAGCTCACCCGGAAGCACTTTCTCATCAAAACAAGATGGCGGTGCCCAGCAAACCAGCGGCCTGGTAGAAAATGTTCCACGGACCAGTACCGGTCTGGTGCCCGGTGGTTGGGGACCCCTGTTTTAACAAACCCATGCTGGCTTTGAATAATCACCTTGTTCATTTCTCATAAATCCACAGTGTGACTATGTTTTCCAGGATTTTCCTGAGTATTGATGTCAACCTGATTGGTCTGTAGTTTCCTGGATCCACTTTTGTACCCTTTTTGAAGACTGGAATAACATTAGCTCTTTTCCAGTCGTCTGGTAGTTCTCTGGTGCTCCAGGAATTCTGAAATATTTCATCCAGTGAATCCAAGATCACAGGGAGGAGTGAATGAGAAACGCTGCCCTACCTTGATTATCTTTGAGTAGGTAGGTGAGAAAGAATCTCTGACAAGCTTTCAAGATGCTATTGATACATCCTACATCAAAAAAGGAGAGTTCAAGTAATTTTTTAAAGGTCTCTTTTCTAGCCTAACCTACCCTGAAGAGCTGACATGTATTGAAATGGAGAACAAGAAACAAGCTGATAAGATGTCTTAGAAAATTAATTAAGAATCAAAGAAACAGAAAATTGAGGAGATATTTAGTGGCTACACAAGGGAGCCAAAGAAATAACTAAGTAAGCAGTGCAAGTTGAAAAAGAAAAGATTTTCAGTCCCTTTCTTGCATTAGGAAATGAACCAAACTGTCTTAATATCAAACTGAGAGTTTTATCTGCACCTGAAGTCTAATTAATCATGTTCATTACGGGCTTCTAAATCCCAGTCTAAATACCTGGAGCTTTTGACCAATTCAAGTAATCATTTTTAAAGTATCAGCTTGAAACCGGTCTTACATACCAATTGCCATGAGTTCTACTACCGCCGTACATAATAAAACTATTTCTCTGGCTTGCTTATTTTATAATGACCCAATTGAGAGATCAGTGGGACCAAAATGTGATATATACATTAAAAAAAGGCTACAATGTTTATTCACAGGGCTCAAGATGAATATAACTTCTATACAGACACATATACACCTAGCCTGTAAGATGGGTCCAAAAAATATTGTTAACTAGCCAAGGGTCACCTAACAATTTTGTGCTTTACATTAGATAAAGCTCTTTTCCTGAAAATCCTTCTGCTCTTTAGTGAAGTGGCTTAATGAAGTGGTTTTATGCAGACTCCGGTGTGCACATCTATCACCTCTCCTGCAGGAGCTGCATTGGTTGCCGATTTGCTTTCGGGTGCAATTCAAGGTGCTGGTTGTCACCTTTAAAGCCCTCCATGGCTTGGGACCAGGTTATTTGAGGGAACATCTCTTGCTGGTCACATCTACCCCAGTGATGGGATTCAAAAAAATTTACTACAGGGTCTGGGTGTAGCTTAGTGGGTGTGGCAGGGTGATACTGTAAAATCTCCATTCTGTCCCCACCCCACTAATCTGCTTTCGAATGCCATTCTCCTGTGCAGAGCAACAAAAGAAGACCCAGCCGATCAGCTGGGACTCGGGAGGCAGAGAACAGATGGGGGCAGAGCCAGTCAGAGGTGATATTTGCCAGTTCTCTGAACTACTCAAAATTTCCACTATTGGTTCTCCAGAACTGGTCAGAACCTGCTGAATACTACCTCTGATCTACCCGACCCATCAGAGCTGGGAGGCAGGGAATGTTGCGGATCCCATCCCTGAGGGAGATACACCTGGTTGGACCCAGAAGAAGGGCCTTCTCCGTGGTGGCTCCCCCTCTCTGGAATATCATTCCGCCAGAGATTAGAATGGCCCCCACTCTAGCACTCTTTCAAAAGGCACTGAAGACCTGTTTCTGCCAGCGGGCCTGAGGAACCCAGAGTGGGAAGGAGCCCATCAAATGGCTCGTGTGATCTGCTGTCGTCAGGGCGGGGGTAGGAGTCAGGGGATGATTTTTTAAATTATTATTATATTTCCAGATTTTGTTCTATTGAACTTTATTAATTTATTTAATTCTTTCTGTTAGTTTTTATTGTTTTTTATTTTTACTTTTATTTCTTGTATTTAAATATGGTTTTACATTGGGTAAGCTGCCTCGAGTCGCCTTGGGCATATAGGTGGCAATATAACTTAAATAAATAAATAATAATGTTAACCTTGTGAGATAATCCAGACAAGAAGCACACACAAGTACCCAAAAACTAGCTCTAACTTTATGCAAAGTTTATATTAATAGAATCTTGCAAGTCTGAAAGTACATCTCTTCCCCCCGCCTTACTTTTACAATCCAAAAAACTAGGGACCTTCTGAGATGTATGCCAAGTTTCTGTGAGCTCATCTGATGCTTGTCTGATTGTTGTCTGGTCTTCAGCTCTTCCTCCAGTTTTCCCAAGTCATCCCACATACACTGCGCACAAGGAAAGTAGCAGCATAATCTTCAGAATTATTTATCCTTTAATTCCATAGTTGGTAAAAAAAATCAGTGGAACCACCGTGGCATCAAATTGAGAAGAATATAATGGCTGTATAGAAGGATATTATTGTTAGATCTGGGAGGATGGTTCAAGAACGGAGGCAAGACTCAGATAGCAACAACAGCTCTTTATTTGTGACTTCAGATCTGAGCTACTAACCCCAGCCGCAGCAGCCCCTTGGCGACCAATCACGATCGGTTATCAGCGGGCCAATCAGATTTGCAGGCTACGAGCCTGCTAGTCCGGAACAATTATCTTGTAGAAAAGGTGACTTTTTTGAATCAGGTACGACTTTGGCAACTTCGTGGAGATTTTTTTGGCAGCAATACAGAAGCCATTTGCCTCTGTTTTCTTCTGGGAAGTTAGTTTAACTTTCCGTGCTAGACAACAGCTGGGTTACTTATGAAAGGTGAAAAATAAAGCACCTTTCATCATCATAAGAAAACGTATTCTTTTTCAGAAGAGCACTGTCTAAGGAGCAGGAATTAATAATTATCATAGCCTCAATCACAAATCATAAATTCAGTCTAATGAGGTTAATTGAAAAGCTTCTCCTGAAGAGAATCCCAGCGTTACCAACACTCGATGCGATCTTCATTACATGACATGTTAGATGACAAGCAATCTTTTATCCGGCCTCTTCTTGCAAACAAGATGTCATCTCTTTTGTTTTTATTCAGATGAATTCGGTTCATCCATCTTTTCCTGGTTATGTTTATACAATCACTTGCAAAGCTGAGACTGCATATTTGAAATATGCAGCACATTGAAAATAAGGTGAGCTTCCTTTCCTGGAAGGTAGCTTGCATATGAAGTAAAATGGTCCATGAAGGCTATGACGATTTGCTGTGCAAAATAGTTTTAACTCGGAAAGCTTATCATTACTGGATACTTGCATTCTGCTTCTAATTCAAAAGCATTTAAAATCAACTCATTCTGATTTATTTTCCCGCTAAACAGCTTGGAGAACAATTGTAGTTGCTACTCGCATCTTGTCAGAAGGCAGTGCTATAGTGACAGTGGGACACAGCTAGTAGAATTCCCCACTTTCATTTAGCTCTTAAATCCACTTTGATTTCTGGAATGGCTCTTTAAAATAACAAGTAATAGTAATCGGTTTCTTGCAGCGAAGAAAGAACTTTTACTTTTCCTGAACAATGGCATTAATTTCCTTCCTGGGGGAGATACATGAAAATTCATGTATAAAATTCATACCGTGAGCTATTAATATAGTGCTACTAAGAGCATCAGGAAACGACAGAAGAGTTGGTGACTGGGTCTAAGCATGAGAAGAGTTTGAAGTTGGGAGGAAAAAGCACTCCTTCCATCCAGACCAAATCTTGCTGGGAAAAAGATCTCAAAATCAGACATGAAACTACTATGAGACAGCAATGAAACTTTCAGGTGGCAGCCGAGCCTAGCATCTGGTTTCTTGAAGGGAGCTAGAGATTAGAGCAGTGGTTCCCAAAGTGGGCGGTAGCGCCCCTTGTGGGGGGGTGGGATGCCTTAGGGGGGTGCTAAGAGGCAAGGGGGCTGGCAGGGGGGCACTAAGAGGCAGCAGGGGGGCGTTCAAGGCACCGGCCCTGCAGGGTCACCCGATGGACTGTTGCAATGCTCCGGAGCCGGCCCCTCGAAAGCGGCAGCTCCAGTGCAACAATCAATGGCATCCGTGGATCACCTAGGGGGAGGCAGAGGAAGGGGGGCTTTGACCACATGCCCAATATCCAGTATCCCACTCAGCCAACCCACCCCTCTTTGTAATTGCCAGGCCTGACAGCAAGTTCACAGGCTGCCCCTCCCACCATGGAGCAGCCTCCCAAGCTACCCCACTTCCTGGGGCACTCACGTCGTAGAGGGTGGCGCTGTTCCCTCCTTCCTGGAGCAGGGCAGGGTTGAGGAAGCCCAGGGCAGGTAGCTTTGCTCTACTTTTGCAATGTGCCGCTGCTGTGTTTGATGGGCCAGCTCGTCAGGCTCACCCCATTGAGCCCCTTGCACCGCTCTGGTGCAACAGTCAAAGGGTGAGCCTGCAGTGCCGGCTCCTCGGATGCCCCCCCCGCTGCCTCTTAGCACCCACAAGGGGACTGGCAGAGGGGTGCTAAAAGGTGACAAAGGGGTGTTCGAGACACCGGCACTGCAGGCTCACCGCATTGACTGTTGCACCACTCCAGAGCTGACGCCTCGAATGCGGTGGTGGCGGCTTTGCTTTACTTTCCCAAAGTGCTGCCGCTGTCGCATTCTGTCTGTCTGTCTGCCTGCCTGCCTGCCTGCCTACCTACCTACCTACCTACCTATCTACCAATAGAGATCTATCTATCTATCTATCTATCTATCTATCTATCTATCTATCTATCTATCTATCTACCAATAGAGATCTATCTATCTATTCCTGCTTTTTGCCACACAGGGGCTATGCAGCCCAACTTTTCCCTTTTCAGAAGGTAACTGAGAATTATATGAAATTTTAGAGAAAGAAATTTTATTGGACATTGTTATATAGAAAGCACATAGGCTTGAATTATAGAATGTTTGGTATTGAAGGTTGGTTGTAGATGTGGTAAGAATGGTACAATAGACGTAAAGCATCAAAAGTAAATTGAATACTGATAGAATGGTTCAACTTTGATTTCTGGAATGGCTCTTTAAAATAACAAGTAATAGTAATCGGTTTCTTGCAGCGAAGAAAGAACTTTTACTTTTCCTGAACAATGGCAGGGAATAAACAAGGATATGCAATACCTCTTTGTCTGTTTAACCTATTTATGGATAAATAGTGGCTTATGGTGGGTGACACAAGAGGTGTGATGGGGACATGATTGTATACACATTGTTATGTACATATTCATATTACTGGATGAACCCAGATAATTTGTAGTAAACAGAAATTCACGATATATTATATGATGGGAAGGGATATGTGGAACTGAAAAATAATATTTCCGTAACAAAGATGTAACAGAAAAATGGAGTGAGCACTTATGACAAGCTATGCAAATTGCTTTCATTGACTGCAATTTGTATATTGGCATCTCTTTCAGAATCATTTTTAATAAGCGTGATGGGACTGGACAAAATTATGAATATGTATGCCGGGGGGGGCTGCTCCCCAACTTAAAATAGCCTTTTGGAAGTCATTTTCGTCAAAGGTCTTATTTTTAATGTAGCATCAAATTAAGCATATTCTTGCACAAAATATTTTGGCCATTTTAAAAAAGGGAACTCGGAGCTTGCAGGGCCTCTGGGTATCTTCTTTCAATCAAAACTGACAGTGAATGTGAAAGTCTTTGTGATTTGTTAAAATTGTAACTTTTAAAACACTGTGAATATGCTTATGTTAAAGTTTTCAAATTAGAAGCAGTCACTGTCAGGAGAACATTTAAAATTAAATAGCTGCACTGGGAAATAATTTTTTAATAAGGTCTTCTCCTTTCATCTTAGAGTGGGAAATAGGTAGGATAAAGAATGGTATTCTATAAAGGCCCCATTGCTTTGCTAAAAAGGGGGATAGTTTGGAAAAGGGAAGATCAAAATCAATGATAAGCACGTACAGTGCTGTTATCTCTGAAAGTTTTTACTTTTTTTTTTAACATTGTATAGATAGTCCTCAAAGATACAACTACTCATTCAGTGACTGTTCAAAATTAACATGGCATCAAATGAGGAGAGCTTATAATCCAATCCTCCATGTTCTGTTCATTACAGCATTCCCACTGAATTGTTGCAACCATGCACACTCTGGGACTCTGTTTTTCTAGATTTCAACATAATCTTCCTCCAGTACAGGGCTATATTACCCTAGTGGTAGTAGTTATTTCATCTTAACCAGTGGTGGGATTCTGCCAGTTCACACCGGTTTGAGCGAACCGGTTGTTAAATTACTCACCCTCGCTATCAAAATGGCTCTTGGGCGCTGTGCTGTGCTGCAATGCAGAAACAAGCAACGGAGCAGCCAGCTCCGGAAGGAGAAGGCCACTTTCTCTCTTTCTTCTCCCTGCTCCTCCTTCTCCCCTCGCACCAGCCCTAGGGCGTAATTGAACAACCAGTTTGCCCAGGGTCAGGGGAGCCATCATGGGAGAGATGGGCCATGCCTCCCACAATAGCAACCTGACCCTGGGCAAACCAGTTGTTAAATTATTTGAATCCCACCACTGATCATGACCCTTTTATGTATCTAACAGCAGCAGCAGAATAGGAGTGGAATGATTACAACGGAGATATAAGTGCTCGGTTCATGATTATGGTCACCAGATTGTGATTTCTGATGTCTCTTCTTGGCTTCCCGCAAGCAAAGTCAGTGGGGAAGCTGGCAGGAAGTTGGTAGTAGTTTTTTGCTTACCCATGCTCCATAGTGCCTACCTGCTATGTTAACTATCTCTTTGCAGCACCTACTTACTCGCCCATTCTCCACAGTACCTGCCCATGGCACCCCTGTGCAGCATTTGTGCACCTGCTCACCTGCCTGTGTTTCACCCCATCATGACCTTTCGCTCTCACCCATAGTTATCACTTCAGTAACCTGCTTACTGGATTTCTTGCCACTTCTGGCTTAATGGGTTATGCAGTCTTGGGATTAAAAAAAAAGCAACCAGGACTGCTGGGATTGCCATTGCTAAATGATGCAGTCACGTGATACTGTGCTTTATGGCCACATTGCTTAGCAATGGAAATTCTGGTCCTAATCGCCATAGTGACCCAAAGACTACCTGTAGTTCATACGTAGGCTTAATGAGAAAAACCACTGATTTATTTACACTTCTGGCACTCACTAAGACAGGGGTCTCCAAACTTTTGGACCTCAGGGACCACCGAACTCATAATATTAAATCCCCGTGGACCACTAATATGAATCCAGCATGCCACTCGCTGAAGCACCTGGACTCCCACTGCTGGGATGGGGTCCTTCAGGCACTTAGCTTGGCTGCCTGTTTCTGCAAACTTAAATACTCAAAGAGTCATTTGGACCCATTCCCCACAGAAAACAAAACACTGGGGTCTCTCATCTCTCCTTTCTCTCTCTTTCCTCCCTCTCTTTCTCCCTTTCTCTCTCTTTCTCTCTCTCTCTCTCTGTCTTGTCTTTCTCTCTTGCCCCCTCTCCCTTTCTCCCTCTTTCTCTCTCTCTCTGTGTCTTGTCTCTGTCTCTCTTTCCATCCCCCTCTCTTTCTCCCTTTTTCTTCCTTTCTCTCTCTGTCTGTATTGTCTCTCTCTCTCTTCCCCCTCTCTTTCTCCCTTCTCCCTTTCTCTCTCTCTCTCTCTCTGTGTGTCTTCTCTCTCTCTCTCTTTCCCTCCCCCTCTCTTTCCCCCTTTCTCCCTCTCTGTGTGTCTTGTCTCTCTCTTTCCCTCTCTCTCTTTCTCCCTCTCCTTCTCTCTCTCCCCTCCTCTCTGTCCTGGGGGTGGTGGGGAAAGGAACCTCTGAACTGGTGCTGGGTGGCGGGAATCTGATGTCTGGAGGCTGACGAGCCACGTGCTGAAGACCAGATGGCTGGTGGGGAGGTGGAGCAATCCTGCAAACCTGTGTCATGGCTGTTGCCTCCTGCCTCCTGCCTCCTACCTCCATGAATCAAGGAGGCCGAGCAGCAGTGGGAAGAGCGTGGAACTCCTAAGCCACAGGAAGCAGCTGCCAGCGATGCCCTCAGGTGAAGATGTTGCAAGGCAGAGGCTTAACTCCTCCCCTCAGAAGCCACAAGCACTCACCAGCCCTCTGCCACCTGCCAAGCCTCCTCCTCCCCACTGGGCACGTGAGCGCTTCTGGTGAGGAGAAAGAGAAGCACAGTGGGAAGAGGCTTGGCAACTGTCAGAGAGGCGGTGAGCGCTTTGCAGCTCTTGAAGGGAGGGGCATGGGAGATCATGCCCTCCCCTTGCAGGCCAGGGAACACCCAGGAAGGGCTCTGATGTTGTAATCTCCCACGTGCTACCCTCCCGCACGCATCAGTCTATCCGCCGCTGGTATCACCCCTGTTTCAGACATGGGTGCGCTGTGGACCACCAAAATTTTCTCACAGACCAACGGTTGGCAACCTCTGCACTAAGAAATTAAAAGCTGAAGTGGAGATATACCGAATCACAAATAATAATTCCATAGAGTCTAGTGATCAAGAAATATCCTTTCTTCCTTAAAATCTCTCGAGCGACCTTGGATTTCTTCAAATAATTTTTAAAGTCACGTACAGAAGTAAAACTTAGTCAATCAGGTCATAAGAGACAGAAGAAATCAATTTATTTCCAGATTTTGGAGGGCCTGCTTGCAATGATTAAATATTAAAATTCATTTGTCATCTGTCCATCATCCAGCTTGATCAGCCTGCAGCTAAGGGATCCACTGAGTCTGAGAGGGACCATCCTGCTGAGATTAGATCTGAGTGAGGAATTTCTCAATTTGTGCCTTGGGCAATTTGTGCCTTATTTCACTCTGAGTTTTATTACAGGCTTTTTGACATTCAAGGCCAAACTGACAGACATCAAGAGGTTTCCCGAGTATTTCCATCTCTGCTCAGTGATTGAAGGATTTGTTCCTTCTTTACTATGCAGCACAGAGTTTTAGGAGTTTCCATGTCTTCCTATAGGATGATAACTGTACTAAAATAGCCGGTCCTTTTTCTTTCACCTTATCCAACAGGAGTTTAAAAAGAGAATAAGGTCAGTGAGCCAGCGTGTCACAAGGCAACATCGATAATACTTCTAAAGTCCACTGTCAGCCATTACAGGGGCAATCCATTCTCTCTGTGTAAGAAATAGGTGCTCTCTTTTTTGGTTCCGTTTTAAGCATTCATGTTGATGTGACAGCTAAACATCCCTGTGAAGCAAAGTTAGGCAATACCTCTAGCTAGGAAGGAGAGGTTGTAGTTCCACTGATAAAAGATATCATATCAAGCATCAGACATTAGCCTACTTAAGAGATCATCTGCTAGGATATATGTATGTATGTATGTATGTATGTATGTATGTATGTATGTATGTATAAAATTTTCTTAAGTTTTCACAGGTACTTACATGTATGGCATTCAGCAATCTCATCTACCGAAATGTCGCTACAACTTTAAAAGCACAACTACAATGACGTGGGAAAATACCCGAACAAAGCTGAATGCCATACATACATACATACATACATACATACATATTCATTCTTACTATTTTGTGCTAGATTTGCATCACTTAACAGTATGCTTTGGAAGCATTACCATTTCAGACAGAAAGGCCGTGCAGAGAGTGGTAAGGATGGCAGAAAAACATTATTGGCAGTCCACTCCCTTCTATCCAGGACTTAGCATATAAGCAGGGGTGGGATTCTACCAGTTTGAGGGAACCGGATGTTAAAGTTACATCTGGTTCGCTGAACTGATATTTCAACTGACTGGCTGGTCCTGCCCCTCCCACCCCTCCTAGGAGTCTTCACACCACCCATTTTTGATAGAAGTAGGTGCAGGGTCCGTGCAGAGGCTCTGGGAGGGGGAAAGACGGGCCTTCCAGAAGTCCGGAAACAGGCCTGTTTCTGTCTTCCAGAGGGCCTCCAGAGCCCGGGGGAGGCTCTTTTCACCCTCCCAGAGGCCCAGGGAGGCCTCTGGATCCTTGGGAGGGCAAAAAAATGGAACCCTACCCCTGCATATAAGTGATGCTTGAGCAGAGTCCGCAGGATTGTCTGGGATGCTACAGATAGCATACAGAAGTATAATCCCAGAAATAATCTGGAAATTCAGGCATCATCAAAGTATAGTCAGCCGATCAAAAATTAAAAGAATTTGAGAGTCGGATAGCCATTGAATTTAATCTAGCTAAATTCAAACCAAGTGGACTTACATATGGTAACATCACACAGCAAGGCGCGTTTAACCATTTGGAAAATGGTTTCTAATAATTAAAAGTGAAGTGATCAATTTAAAAAAATAGCAGACAAAAGCATTGATGAACTTTCTCCAATATATTGAGAAAAGAAAAGAAAAGAAAAATACTAAAATTGTGATTACTCTCTAGAGAGAATGGGGGTAAAGGGAAAAAAATGAACTACCAAAAGTTCCTCCTTAAGATTTTAATGTTGTACTTTTTAAAATTTTACTTCAGTATCTCAGTTTTCCAAATCCATGCTTTGTTTTTCTATCAAACAATGTGAAGTATGGTTATATGTTTATAATAAAGGTTTATATTAAAAAGAGAGAGAACGGCAGGAAAATATGGTAGTGTTTCCAACACAGAGCCAGTAGCCAGTGGTAGCTACCTCTACCAGATTTGACCTAATTAAAAAATCCATGTTTTTGTTTGTTCCAATACACATAACCAAAAAACACCAAAGCTACAAACAAACAAACAAACACATGGTTCAGTACAAGATATGAAGCCAGTCAGTAGCTCCAACCAGCCATCCTAAATACCAGGGGTCTTCAAACTTGACAGCTTTAAGACTTGTGGACTTCAACTCCCAGAATTCCTCCTCCAGTCCGGATTAGCTCAGGATTTCTGGGAGTTGAAGTCCACAAGTCTTAAAGTTGCTAAGTTTGAAGACCCTTGCTAAATACTATGGCTTTGAGTTGTCATGGATTTCATCTCTCAGGATTCCAGATAACTAAGGGAAGAAGTTAAAGCTTCTTTTTTTCCCTAATGATAGCCTTAGGTCAGAGTTACCTGAAACCTCAGTGAATTTCTTCCACTGTTGTTCATGGATCATTATAAAGATAATTGCCCTGTTAGTTTAGAGGCTATAGCTCATTCCCAGTGGCTACTCTCTGAATTTCTAAGCCAACTATGGAATGGGAATAGTTAAAGGATAGCTACTACGGAACACCAGAAAGAACTGGCCTAAGCATCATGCTTTGTTCACTCATTAGTGGAAGGTACTATATAAAGCCCCAGATAATTATTGACAGAATCTTTTTTTTTTTTACAAATATAGATGGGCCTTTTCAAGGACACACATTAACACTTTATGCCTTACCGTATTTATGAAGGCTCCATATCCAGAAAGACTGCCAATAGGAAGGATCAATGGCTCACATTCTTTATGATACTTAATACGAAGTATGAACCAGGCACTGAAAGGTAATTTATTTAAAGGTTTAAAGGACATCCCCAAAATTGCATATTTATCTATTTGCCCAGATATATCTCTGCACAAGCTGTATGGAAGCATAAATGCTTGACTGATAAAAGAAAAGCACCAGCAGGCTTAGCAAGACAAATATCTACCTTTTATCTCTCTTTAATATTGTATTCTCTATTATTTTTTCTTACTCTTTCTTATATGTACCCAACTAAGGGTAATAAAATAGCAAATAAAGTAGATAGGTTTTAGAGATAATAGGTTTTGTAAGTATAGTTAATTAGGTCATCTCAACGTGTTTTATAAGTTTGGTGTCTATAATTTTTTATATTATGTTTAATTTACCTATTTTACTTCTACGCATAGGGATATTTTGCTGTATTTTTTTCTTTTTTGCACTGATCACTAACCATAATAAAGTTTGTTCCCATCTATACAACGCGATACACAGTTTTACCATTTTAAACACAGATGTATTCCTAATCCAGGGGTATTATCTAAACTACAACATCAATCAATTCTGATAATAATTTGTAGTTACCCAAGATCACATGGTAATATATAATGGTGAATTTTTCTTGAGCTTTACAAAAAGCCTTCCTTTGGAGAAAAGTAGCAGAAACCTGCCCAGAGTCAGCTGAGATGTGTGATCAGTGAGATGGACAACACAAACAAACAAATAAATAAATAATCAGATAAGAGTGATCTATAAAAAGAATATTAAGCTGACTGAAGGTTTTCAGTGTAAGTTGTCTTGGTATGTATTTAAAACACTTGTATTTGGGGGAATGTTGTTCACAGTCTTGGTTGCAAAGGAGGTATTCAGCAGGATCTGACCAGTTCTGGAGAACCAGTAGCGGAAACTTTGAGTAGTTTGGAGAACCGGCAAATACCACTTCTGACTGGCCCCGCCCCCATCTATTCTCTGCCTCCTGAGTCTCAGCTGATCGGCTGGGTCTTCTTTTGTTGCCCTGAACAGGGGAACGGAGCTGGAAAGCAGGTTAGTGGGGAGGGGAGGGAATGGGATTTTGCAGTAATCTTCCCCCAGGAGCGCGGAGGGAATGGAGTTTTTACAGTATCCTTTCCCAGCCATGCCCACCAAGCTACACCCACCAAGCCAAGCCAAGGCCACCAAGTCACACCCACAGAACCGGTCAGGGGTGGGATTCTACCAGTTCGCACCTATTCGCTAGAACCGGTTGTTAACATTCTAAGCAGTTCGGAGAACCGGTTGTTAGAAGAAATTACTGGCCTAATCCTGTAAGGAAGGTAGGAAGGAAACATTCTGGTGTTGCTTACAGAAACTGCCTCTCCGTTAACCCTTATTACATTCTAGGCAGGACTAGACTTCCTGTCTCAGGAACGTCTCTGGAGTTTTTTTTCCCCCCTCCTTTGCTGGTACTTTGCTTGTGTGGAGTGACCATTCAATGCCACTGAAAAAAGTGACTTTTGACCATTTTTCACACATACGACTGTTGCAACATCCCCACAGTCATGAGAGGCCAGGCGAGGAGTGATGTTGACTTGGCCACGCCCAGCCAATAATATGACCACCAAGCCACGTCCACCCAGTCACATGACCACCAAGCCATGCCCACCAACTAAGCCACGCCCACAGAACCGGTTGTTAAAAAATTTGAATCCCACTCCTGGAACTGGTAGTAAAAAAAATTGAATCCCAACATTTCTTGGTTGTCTATTATCTTCTGGTGCTCTTCAATTGCAGACACAGAACCAGTTACATAACAGCCTTGCTTTAAGCTATTCTGAGGCAAACATTTCAAAAATAGATAGTTGGAGTGCCTTATCTGGGTTTTATCAATGACAGATTCTCCTGGACTAATGACCAAACTACTAATAAATCAGGGCTTTAATTCTAACAAGAGTTGTGAAGTCCCATGCAATACATTTGATTACACAAATGCAACCATTTTCAATGAATTAGCCATCTGTTAAGCCCATGTAATATCTATGTTGTCAACATCAGTATGTTTCCCCAACAACTGGGACTCAAGATACCAACCCTGCATAAACAGAACACTTCAGATAATGTCAAGTAGGGATTTTTCCTATAAAGGCTGGTATGAGAATACATCTTGAATATTTTACCAATTCCGGGTTATTCTTTATCCAAATGACACATTTAAAAAAAAAAAGAATAAATAGCTACAATGCATTTCTCATTCATTACATTGATTTCCAAAATATATTCTATATAATGGCTGTACAATTTCTCTCTATATAAAAGCGAAATACAATTCACACATCATCACAAAATCTCCAGAACCGTAAAGCCTACATATTTGAAATTTTGCACGTATGTTCCTCTTGGCTTCTAGTTGCTCACTAAGAAAGGATTTTTGGAAATGACCATCATAGCATTAGTATTTTGTATATTATTATTAACACGCTCTGATGCTAAGGAGCTCTACTCCCCCTCCCCACCTGAAAAGAAATCTCTTCCAAATGCAAAACACAAGCAGAGGAGAGGAGTTTCAGTTTTAGCTTCACAGCACCAAGCAGCTTTAGTACAGAACAGTTGAGCTAAGCCACGCCCAGGCTCCTTGTCTCCTTCTTGCTCAAAAAGCAAATACTGTTTCAGTTACCAAACAGCCTTCAACTCTCTCACACACTGACAGGATGTTAGCCAGATGAATACCGATGGATGCTGGTAGGCAAAGGCACAATTTAACCCCCCCCCTTATTTTCCTCCCCAAAAATTAAGCCCGATCACATAGTTTCATAGCAAAGCACAGATACTCTTCTAGTACTAAATAAATAATCCTGACAATATCTTAGATTCACGGCTGCAAGATTGTTAGTGTGCAACTGAGTGTCTTCTAAAGCCTTGCTGGAACTGGGCTATGGGACTTGTACACTATGCCTTCCTATCAGTGGTTTCCATGTTTTGCTATAAAATAAGCTTTAGCTTTTAATTCCAGTTTTGCAGCTGACTCTGGAGGCGAACAATGTGTACCTTTCTTGATGCAAACTATCCATATATATATATACACAGACCTGCTTTGTAGAATTTTAGCTAGTGTGCCATGAATTATGCAGATTTTTTCCCAGGGAAAAGAAGAGAGCCAGCTGTAAAATTTAAAATGCTCTGCATTTGAAGAAAAATGGAGCCCAAGCTAGTATCTGTTTATTCAGTGGATAAATGACACCTGTCACCATAATTTCATGCCATCTTTTGGAGTCTTACAAAGCTGCCGGTTAATTTTATTATCCTTTTCCAGTTCATTTAAATAAAGAAGATTTATGACTTTTTTTTTCACAATGAAACCTTATCCATTTCCATCCTAACCTAGTTTTTTTTTTAAAAAAAAAAAGTCTTCTAAACTTTGTTTGGAGGGGAAATGTATGTGTGGGACTTGAATGAATTTTTCATTGAGCAGAAATTCCCCAGTTCTCTCAGGGGAGAGATGATAGGTTTTCTGCTCCTGATGCTGTTTTCTTTGCAGATGGTAGTAGCGGCAGAAACCTTTCTACCCGTTTGACCATTTGACACTGAGAGAGCACATTACAGCTCAGGGCTGCCTGCCACCCCTGTCAAATATTCAGCCAAACATGCTCCCGATACTTTCTCATTGACAAGAATTTTCCCATGGGGGGGGTGGGGGGGGGAAGGAAGAGGAACTGTTCCTCAGCGGGCAAGGGAGAAGAGAGAAGCGAAGACTTTAAAAAGAGGGGAAAAGACTGTTGTTGTGTGGCTGGCAAAACCAATATGGATTCCACACAGTCCTGGCTTTCGAAAGCTTGTTGGTTCCAGGAGATCTCAGAATAATATTTTGGAAGTGAAAGTACATTCAGGGCTTAGAGAAGATCCATGAAGGTAAGGTAGAATAGATGGCAATGAGGTGTGGTTTCTACTCTCTGCAGATATATAGTAAAGGTAGACTGGACCTAATTCTTACTAATAGAGAAGAAGTAATAGAGGGAATTGAAGTTACTAGAACTTTGGGTGAAAGTGACTATGTGATACTGGAATAATAATAATAATAGCAACAACAACAACAACAATAATAATAATAATCATCATCATCCAAGCAGTGTCTTAAACTTTTAAAGAGTTGGTTTTTGTTATATCTGGGAGGATGGTTCAAGAACGGAGGCAAGACTCAGACAGTAACTAAAGCTCTTTATTTGTGACTTCAGATCTGAGCAACTAAACCCAGCCACAGCAGCCCCTTATATAGGGCTGGCTGCGGCTAGGCAGCCAATGAAGGCGATTTGAGTTTGCCGCTCTTGGCAGGGCCAATCGCGTCAGCCCGTTTACTGGCCAATCGCATCAGTCTATGGCAACCAATCACGATCGGCTTTCAGCAGGCCAATCAGATTTGCAGGCTACGAGCCTGCTAGTCCAGAACAGTTTTAACAAACTCAGAGAGACCCTAAGAAAGATTCCATGGAGGAAAATCTTAAAGAAATCAAGAAGCAGAGGAAACTCTGAAAAATGTGATCAATAAAAGCCCAGCCCATTACAATACCACTGAAAAAGAAAAACAAGAAATTCAAGAAGAAACCAGCATGGCTGCACAAAGATCTCTCTGACAAACTGAAACAGAAAAAGGAGAAACACAAAGAATGGAAAGAGGGGCACATAACTAAGGCTGATTATCAGCAGATAGCCAGAACATGCAAAGAGGAAGTCAGGAAAGCAAAGTCTCAGAGTGAATAAGGCTTGCTACAAAAGTCAAAGATAATAAAAAAGTTTCTTTCAACATATTAATTACAAGAAAAAATATCAAGGAAACAGTAGGTCTACTAAAGAGAAAAGATGGCAAGAAAGTAACAGGCTGTAGGGAGAAAGATGACAACCTGAAGAAGAGAAAAAGTGACTCCTCTTCTGCCTCCTCCATCTTTTCCTCTTCCTCTCTTCCTCCTCCACTTCTCTATCTCCTCCTCCACCACCTCCTCCCAGCCAGTGGTGGTATTCTACCGGTTCGGACTGGTTCAGTCGAGTCGGTAGCATCGATGAGCATCGAAGACCGGACAAGATCTCCTGTTGGGCCCACCTGCCCACCCAGGCTCCCATACTCACCATTATTCCCTGCTTTTGAAGCACAGCTGCTTTGCGTGGCACAGTAGAGTGTTGCGCGGCAGCTGCTGAAGGAACAGGGAGAGTGCAGGCTTGCAGGAGGTAAGTTGGAATGCCTCTGTGCCTGTGCAAAGTGCACGTTTGGTGGGCGAAGTGTGTACATGCACACCCACCAAGCCACGCTGACCAAACCGGTGGTAAAAAAAAACTTTGAATCACACCCCTGCTCCTGGCATTCATATACATTTAAGTTCTTCCCAAGAATCTAGGATGACATGATGTACCAGCATAGCATTTGTCCAGTGTGGCCTTAGGTAAATGTTGCTACTTTGTCACACCGCTGTTTGTAATCAGTCTGTGTGATCTTCTTGCAGCAGCTAACTGGATGGTCCACTTCAGCTTCTTTGCAGAGGTGGCATTAGCTGCCTATAGTCTTCTCAATTTTGGATTTATATGCATTTTGTCTTAAGGTCTGTTCTTGTACAATCACAATTAGCTCTTTCTTCAACTTTCTTGCTCTTAGTTACTGCTAGGTTTTGTTGTTACCTGCTTTGCCTCCTATGTATTCAATATGCTGGCCAAGTAAGACTTTGTCTTGCCAAGTCTGTTTTCTAGTCCTTATTTGGTCTTTCTTTTAGATTAGCGTGGTTTGTTCAGTCTTCACTAAGCCTTTGTGATGTATTAGCTTCAGTGTATCTACTACTTCATTGTTTATCCAATATGCTTCCATTTTCCTATTTTCTTCTTTAACTGTCTAGTATACTTGCAATATTCCATCCCACCTATGCTTTTTGGTATTATACTGTGCCTTTGAGTCAGTGTTGATTTATTGTGGCTGCCTAGATTAGCCTCTGCAGTTTTCTTGGCATGGTTTTTTAAAGACGCTTTTGCCCTTTTCTTCATAGGACTGATGGAACATAACTGGCCGAATATTATTCAGATGGCTTCATGCCTGGAGCAGAACTAGAAATCCCATTCTCCTGATTCCTAATCTGCTGCCTTAATCACTACACCAAAGTGACTTCGAGCAGTAATTCTCAATTTTAAATAGCAATGTGCCCAGTTTAAATTGAATATACTGTATACTCGTTACAAAGTTGGTTCAGTGGTGGGATTCAAATTTTTTTACTACCAGTTCTGTGGACGTAGCTTGATGGCATGGTGTGGCTTGGTGGGCGTAGCTTGGTGGGTGTGGCAGGAAAAGGATACTGTAAAATCTCCATTCCCTCCCCACTCCTGGGGGAAGGTTACTACAAAATCTCCATTCCTTCCCCACCCCACTAACCTGCTTTCCAGCTCTGTTCTCCTGTGCAGGGAAACAAAAGAAGACCCAGCCAATCAGCTGGGACTCAGGAGGCAGAGAATAGATGGGGGCGGGGCCATTCAGAGGTGGTATTTGCCGGTTCTCCGAACTACTCAAAATTTCCACTACCGGTTCTCCAGAACTGGTCAGAAACTGCTGAATACTACCTCTGAGTTGGTTGCTTTAAAAAATACTTGGACAGCTCTCGACAGTATCGGTGGGGCCATCAAAAAAAGCCAGAGTGATTGAAATTTCATCCATTTTGTAAATGCCTTAATGCCATATACATGCAGGGGAAAGCATTGCGCTGCTGAACTTTTACCTGGCTTTTTTTATTATTCTCTGTGAACACTGCCAGCTACTCATAAATCCAGCCTCTGTTTCTTGCTGTTAGACTGCTTACCAAAAAGAAAGAAAGAAAGAACGGCAGGAGATTGAGGGAAAGGAATTCAGCTTATGTAGCTCCTGTAATTAAATCTTGCCTTAATTGTTTACATGCCTGGGAACAAAAATTAGAATATTCCTAATGTTCATAAGAAGGGGGAAGGGGAGAAATCACCAGAAATGTGTTATATGCTAAGAGAAGTCCTATGAACCCACAAATCCCTTGTGATAAGTATGGTCCATGAGGCACCAGGTATAGTTTCAGTACAAGGAGGGCAGATAGAATTTTTTTTTGAAAAAAGTAACTTTGTGACTTGTGCTGGATTTACAACTTTCGTAGATCTGTAAAGCAAGATTATACGCGCAGTCACTGTTCCACTTAACAAGCACTTCACTTATTGACCAAGCTGCTGGTTCCAATTGTGGTGTCACTAAATATGGATTACCTGTAGTAGCAGCTCCTCTGGCTGTTTGCATTTGTTGTAAGAATGCATTCTGGGCTGCTAAGTTATTAGGGGCTCTGAAAAATGATAAGAAAGCTACCCCATTACTAATATCCCCATTGTGTTCAACTTCCAGTCCTATCAGCTTTTGAAGCTGGAATGAAGAATGTATCCTTTCCCCCTTCATTCCCAGGCAAAATAAATGAGTAAATAAAAGATTTAAATCGATTCTTCACTGATCACAACATTGCTTTCTCATCCCTTCTTTGTAAATGGGGCCATTTGAAAAGAAATTACCTTGGTAGATTATAGTTTCCTTACGAATATTCAGGTGTCATTCATGACTAATTCCAAGATACTCTCTACTCAAGAGTATCCCACAGAGTCCAGTCCCAGTGTCTTGTCCCAGTCCTATCTTTCAGAGACACTTATCCTTTTGAATAATTTACTGATTCCACATCAAGCTTTTGATTTTTAGAGCTTGAATTTTCTATTCTTGAGTGTCTCTTTAAACAGTGACAAACCTACAATGAATACCTTCCAGAAAACCTTAAAATAGAATTATTATTATTATTATTATTATTATTATTATTATTATTATTATTATTATTATTATTATTATTATTATTATTATTATATTACTTCCAACTCTCTTTGGATCTGACAGCCCCCAAAGAGTGCTAAAAACAGCTGAAGAATGACAGCTAAGGTGTTTGTTGAAGAAACATGTTTGCTGTCTTTTATCCAACAGCTAGTTGAATATTACTGAGAACTGAGAGATTAGAATTAATTTTTATTAAAATGCTATTATATATACACATGTACATACACGTACATACTTAATATTACTACTTATTTTATATGTATATATATGTGTGTGTATGTGTGTGTATCTATATCTATATCCATATCCGTATCCATATCCGTATCCATATCTATATATGTTTTCTTATGTTTTCGCGGGTATTTATATGTATGGTATTCAGTTTTGTTCGGGCATTTTCCCACGTCTTTATAGTTGTGCTTTTAAAATTGTAGCAATGTTTTGGCAGAATCTCATCTGCCATCATCAGGCTTCTGTATTGTGTTCGTCTGTGAGTCAGACTTTTACAGTTGTTTCAATTTTAAATTTGGGGCTAGCCTGCTGCTGTGCCAGAATGGTTTTTTCTTCATCCTGATTAGTTGGGAGTCTTGGAGTTTGCTGTGTTCTGCTTAATTGGTGTTTCTAATATCTTCTGTCTGTTTTGTAGCATTTTTTGTCTTGATTAGCTGACAACATTGTTTTTCATGTAATGGGGGCTCTCAGTGTGGCTTGGTGTCATTTATTAGGAAGCTAGTTTCATCTGGGTGGCTGGCTGGGGTGAGTTTGGGCAGGAGGTATCAAGGGGTGTCTGTTTGTGCCCAGGTGCTTGCTTGGCTTGTGGTGTGGAGATTTTTTTGTTTGTGAGTGTACACACACACACACACACACACACACACACACACACACAGAGAGAGAGAGAGAGAGAGAGAGAGAGAGAGAGAGAGAGAGAGAGAGAGATTGTATACTGGCTAACACAGAGGCAAAAAAGAAAACATGATTAATATTTTATTTAAGTTTGAAGTCTGTTTGAATTCACTCCTCTGTGTTTAATATGTTTCAAGGTGAAAGTCCTTTCAAGTACTACTTTGAGTAGTAAATTCAGTATAGGGTTTAATTTGTATATTTAATGAGATCTCCAAGGGCATTTACTATTTGTCAGTTGTCAAAGGAGTGTTTAAAAATATTGCTGCTAAATCCAGGCATACATTGTTAACGCTGAACAGCTGTTTCTTTATTCTGGAAGAAATATTTTGGGAGAAATTACTGTGGTATGTAATTATACATAGACATAACTCATCCCAAACAGCCATACTTGAACTTCTGGTCTACAGTAATAGAACTAATAAAGGAAGAATATGGTATTTTGAAATACTATTCCTTTTGACTACTATGTCCTGTCTAATCAAGGTGTCACACTGAAGGACAGTCACAGTTCACTGATATGTTTCCTCCTTGTAATAATTTTAAGAAGCTGTTTACATATATATTTTTTTCCCTGTGGCAATAGATGATCTTTGACTGCAGAATACAAAAGAGTGAAATTTATTCTGGCCATCCAATCATAATTTATGACAAAGTACCAAGCAGATACAAGCAGTATCACATAACTTTTAGGTGATGAAATGTCATATCGGTTAAGAAATAAAAAAAACATAATGAAATATTATTGATTTCAGAGAATATAAGGCTAAAGATGTTATAGGAGTCAAGTAGAGATTAAAAAAGAACTCCACTATGTTAAGAATTGATTATTTTGGAGGGGGGTCTTCATTTCCAGTGGATTGAACAGATGATGGGAGAAACACTAGCTAATGATAAAAGTCCAGCTAATATAACTTGCTTTTAGAAAAAAGAAAAATCTATACTTTCCTCTTAAGCCATTCCAGAAAATGCCATGGAAAAATCTCTAGTCCCTCTTAAACTAATCTTTTTTTAAAATTTTGAAGAAAGAAGAAAGACAAATTAAACACCTCAGCCATGTTGTACATTTTAAAATGTAACTACAGTGCTCATTATCAATCTTGTTTGGCAAATTTATTTATAGATTTACTTTTTAAAAAAATATATTGGAAAAAAATATTAATGAGAAATGTAACTAGAACCTAGTTTCTGATCGGTTTTATTTTTCTTTAAAATAAAAATAATTACATGTTTTATATTAAAAGTCTTTCTATTACATAGCAGAGGACATTTGGTATTTCACTAACTTCCTATTATAACAAATAACATTTGCTGCATCTCTGACAAATTTAGAATTCTACATTTATTGATAAATTCCAAAATCTCAGTATATAATTGAATATCATACTGATGTATTTTTATTTAATACTCTTTCTAAACCATATTAATGAATACAGAGATATTTCACCAAACCAGGACAACATCGGACAAGCCTGTATCATAAATGTATTGTTCTTTCCGTCATTTTATACTTCCACCTAATAGTATTGACAGCCAATATGTTCCAAACATAGCCTGGGTCCAAAAACATGAAAAATAATATATTTTGAATAAATTTTATCTTAAAGTCATGGGAAAGCTTTAAAATTTTAACCACTGACTTGTTAATATAGATATTTCAACTTGTTCCAAAGGGTCATAGTGGATAATGGATAGTTGCCTTAATAATCTATAAAAATCCTGTTGATTTGGAATCCTCTGAAATATATTTTATTTCAGGAGTTCAGAAGGGCAACCAAGGCATGTAGGCCAAATTGCATAATCAAAAAAAAAATGTGGTTTATGGCTAAACCACAGTTTTAATCCATCTGCATTTCTTATCCAATATCACAGATTATTTAAAAATATGATTAGCAATAATTTTATCTAAATGATTAGTACACCTTTAGTTTATGAATAATAATATTAAAAAAAGAAATGTAATGTTCAAATTGGGATTGTCTCTGACTGAAAATTTATCATGGGAATAAAGGGAGAAATTATTTTCTTGTGTTCTTGTAAAAATAGGTTAACAAGCAATTCTGTTTAGCGCTATCAATCAAGCCAGCATGCTTAAATATTAAATGTCTCTTACAGGAAAAAAAATGTCCAGGCAGTATTTTTGTCAAATAAATCAAAATGGAAAGAAAGGAAAATAGGCCAAATGAATGGATATACACTTACCTTGGAACCACAAGGTATGAAGTATGTAAAAAGAATGGGTTGGGCACTTTATAACAGATATCCTATTCATTGGTTGTAAGTTTTTAATACATTGAAGAGCAGGTTGATTTTAGTTATTTACTTTATTGATTCATAGTAAAAACACTAAACAATTCAGGATGATTTTTTTTTCAAAAAAGAACCTTAGTCAAAGTAATTATTAGTGGTTTTCTAAAAATCAAGAAATCAACACCACCATCCCAAACAGGCTTAAAAGTCAATCCCAAAGCATAACAATCAACTTAGAACTAAGGAGAAATTTCCTGACAGTTGGAACAATTAATCAGTGGAACAACTTGCCTCCAAATGTTGTGAATGTTCCAACACTGAAAATTTTTAAAAGATGTTGGATAACCATTTGTCTGAAATAGTATAGGGTTTCCTGCCTAGGCAGGGGGGTGGACTAGAAGACCTCCAAGGTCCCTTCCAACTCTGTTATTCTGTTCTATTGTATTGTGATTAAACAGAATTTTGCTACATTCCTAGAAATTTCAGATGAAAAGTCAGCAGTAAAAAAGTGAATAACTTTGGTTAATGCCCTCCTTCATAAGTGAGAGACATGAGCTCTGCATGCCAAGGGATGAACAAGGGACAATTAAGTAAGACCTACAGGGAAGAGAGGGTTGATTTATTTTCTAAAGCACCTGAAGACAGGACAAGAAGCAATGACTCTAAGGTCCTCTCAGAGAAATTCAACCAGGAACTAAGAAGGAATTTAATCAGTGGAATAGCTCACCTCCCTGACTTGTGGGAGCTCCATCAAGGTTTCACCACCACCACCAAAAAAAGGCCAAACATTTGTCCAGCATGATATAAAAACTCCTGCCTTGGGCAAAGGCTTGGAATAGGTTCCTTCAAGTTCTACAAGTAACGCAATACCACTGATTCAATTGAAGTTCTGACTCAGTAAAAGAAGCAGAAACATATCTTGCCGGTCTCTTGCCAGTCATATCTACCTGACCTATAAGGGCAAGGAGGTAGGGAATGTTGTGACTCCTATTCCCTAGGGAGATACACCTGCTGGGACCCAGAAAAAGGGCCTTCTCCATGGTGGCTCCCTCTCTCTGGAACATCCTCCTCCCAGAGATTAGAATGGCTCCCACTCTAGCACTTTTCCAGAAGGCACTGAAGACCTGGTTCTACCAGCCAGCCTGGGGAATCCAGAACAGGATGGACCCCATTAAATGGCTCATGTGAGGTACTGTCACCGGGGCTGGGTGGGGTGATTTTATTATATTAATGTATTATATGACTCTTCTTTTATTAGTTTTATTGTTTTTATATGAGGTTTTATATTCTGTAAGCCGCCTTGAGTTGCCATGTGTGAATAGCTGGCAATATAAATTTCCTAAATAAATAAATATCAAATGACAGATGGTTATTGTATCTTCCCCCAACAACGCTGAAGATACAGCAAGGCATTAAACTTTCCTAGTGCGAGTGCTGTTCGATGTGTAGCAAAAGCAATCCTGTAAGAAGAGTTAGAGTTCATGGAAGGATTATAGAAAAGGTCTTTGAGACAATAAGATGGAATATTAGATCTAACGTTCTGTGTATCCAGATCAAGAGCCCTTTCTTTCATGGCGCACAGGGCTTTATCAATTTCAAGGGATATTAGGAACGAGGCAGAAAAGCCACAAATGGACTTGTCACTGGCAGTATTCTACTTTCAGATGAAAATGACCTCATCAGCAAAAGTGAGCCAGGCCAGTGATTCAACCTGGAGAATCTGTCTCAGCCAATATTTTAGGCAGTAGATTCTCACTCAGGCTGCTATAAAGAGACATCCAAGTTCTAACTGGAGGACGACGTTTGAATTGGTACAGGAGACTCACAACAGGATTCTAATTGCTCTAGCTTGAATAGTTCCAAAATAAGGGTAAGCATAAAAATGGATACTAAACAATAATAGGTGCAGCACCTTTGCATTATATACTTAAATAGCTGCAGGGAATGTTATGTTCCAATTGCAGCTAGCAAATCTAATTCTTGTGCTGGCATCTTTGTGAATTTGGGCCATAACCTCTCAAATTTGCTGAGTCCAGGAATTAGACACCAGAAAATAGATAACTGCATATTTAAATACTTTTAGACCCTTGGTTTAAAAAATGCCACAACCTGGATTGGTGATGTTTCTGTACGAAGCTCAGCTCCAGTTTTAAAATAGTTTATTCTTAGATGCTCAATTTGGCAATATTTAGTCAACCCCTAAAGATTATGATGGAAGCCAATTTGGGTCAGGGAAATAATTATCATTAGCATTAAAGGAACATGGAAATTAATTTATATTTAAGTGAAGAAGGATAAGATTTGCAGTTGGAGAGGGCCTGTACAGTCCATTAACATAAAAATATTAACAGAAATGGGAGCAGAGCTCAAGCACCTGTACTCTTGACATCATATTAAACTTGCCCAAGGGTAATCCCCATGAAGCATTAGAATTACTCCACAGAATCCATAATTTTATTCAATTATTTAAACCATTTATATAGCCACCCAACTTATACCAAAATCTGTGTGACTCCCAATTAAGGATTAAAACAAATCAGTAATAAAACAACATAAAAACCATAGCCATTACAATCAAAAAAAAACATGGCACCAAGATAAATTTCTGACACACAGTCAACCCTTCTTATCCCAGAGCTTGGGGGAAAGCCAGGTCTTCAGTACTTTTTGGAAGGCTGGGGTGGTAGAGGCCCTGCCAGGGGGAAGGGTGTTCCATAGAGCAGGGGGTTCCTTGTTCCATAAAGTGGGATTGTTACAGCAAGGGACTATAAGGGGGCCAACTCTATCTAATCTGGTAGGGAAAGATAATTCCTCACATAACCTGATCCTGTGCCATATGGAGCTTTAAAGGTGATAACCAACCCCTTGAATTGCATCTGGAAGGAAACTATAGCATAGTGAAGTAATCCAATTCAGAGGTGACCAATGGGTGACCATGAGAAAGGCCTACAGGTCCAGGAAAAGGGTCAACTGGTACAACAAGATAAATCAGTGCAAAATCTCATTAGCCATGGCTGCCACATGTTCCTTGAGCAGAAGTCATCAGTCCAGGATGGTCCAGGACGGGACCGATGCTTTGGCTGAATAATTCTGGGAGCTGAACTCCACAAGTTGGAGATCCCTGATTTAAAGAGTCTGAGAGGGAGGATAGAATATTTTTCAGCCAAATATTATAAAAATGATGGCTTGGTTAGAAATCAAGAAACTTTGTCTAAAGCCAGCTTGTTTTATGGCTGAAATATTTTCTTGAATCCATCAATTTCATGTAGATATGTCAGCATATACTCTCCTTATTATATTTAATTCACTAGCAAGGTGATAATTGACTGGAACTGACTTTTAGCCTTTTTTTAAAAAAAATGAAATGATTATTTGATGGTTTCACTCATTAGGCATTGATCAAAATGAATAAATACAGTGGTGGTCAAGAGAGGGAGGAGGCACCATTCTATATTAAGTTTTAAAAGTGCAATAGGGATCAGATCACCATGGCTACTTTTACTATTTTTAATTGAATTCAGCCTTAAGGATCTCTGAAGTAATGATAGTGGCCAGAAGGAAAAATGGCCTCTAATGAAGGAGGAGGCATAGAAGGTTGGAGAAGGTGGAAGAAAGTGGCAGGTGGCAGAGGTCAACAAAGAGGAAATGAAGAAAGTACCAGATAAATTACTCTTACAAGGCCTGTTCAGTTCTCCGACCCTCCTACTTTGCCTGGCTGGCCTTAATTCATTGTCCAGAGAAACAAACATTGTTCAGGGTTCCTCAAGCTGGGAAGTTTTCCTCAGGTGAGAAGAAAAAGAGCTGAAGACTATACAAGTAAGGAGCTGCCTATAGATCCACAGTGGCTGGAAGATGTATCAAGACTGTTGGTGAGAGAACAGGAAAACAAACTTCCTATTGTCTGTGGAGATCCTCAGTCATCCAGGTCATGGCTGTCCCAAAGGTGCTTTTTCAAGAGGCAACTAGACTTTCTGGTTTTTCTTTGAAGACATTTCGTTTCTCATCCAAGATTGCCTCTTGAAAAAGCACCTTTGGGACAAGCTTCCTATCGCTACTGCCAGAACAGTTTTAAACACTTTGCATAGGCACTTTTATCTGAACATTATTTAAGTGCTTAGTGTGGGCCCTTGAGGCTGCAAAGAGTCTATTTTTATTTTCTGTTTTTGTTTTCATACCTTGCTCATGAATGCTAAATGATTGAACAGGATAAACTTCAGCTGGTTCTCTGCACACCCATGGATAGTGCAGTGTTTGTTCTCCATTACTTGTTAATAAGCTCTCTGCTTTTCTGACTACAATGGTCTCTGCCATACCTGATGAAGCCCTTCTTTTCAGATCTACCAAAAATAGATGCGTTATATTTTGCTGACAAGATGATCTAAAACAGGGGTGTCAAACTTGTGGCCTGCAGGCCGGATGCATCCCATTCTGGCCACGCCTACCCCAGTTTAGTGAAGGGGAAAAAGTCATGATATATCACATGATGACAATGTTATGCCGTGAGTTTGACAACCCTGATCTAAAACAAGCTTTGTATCATGCCCCTATTGGAATCTGATTCCAAGGGGGAGGCCAGCAGCTGACAGGGAATGGGAGTGTGGCTCTGTTGGCTGTGGAAGAAACTGGGGAAGGGCACAGTCCAGCTGGGCAGGCAGGGGAGAGGTAGTGCAAGGGAGAGGGAATTCAGAGGAAGACCCAGGCCCACCCCCTCTTCATCCTAGGGCACGCAGGGAAGAACGGAGAAGGGAGCAACATGAGTTGCATGGCTTACGGGGGAGGAAAGGGCCCTGATTCCCTTCATTAGCTCTGCAGCTGGGAACACAGTATTTAAAAAGGGAAGCTTCATGCAGTAAATTGTTGGGAACAAATCGTGAATTTATCTGGTATCGTCGTGGCTTATCTGTGTTCCTGGCATCTTCCCAACTGTGTGAGTTTTGCCATGTTTTCAAGTCTGAAATTCCTTCTTCTGCCCTGTCAAGTTAATTACTGCAGCTTTGTTTGTTTGAATTTTTAGTTACAGTCTGTGCGTACCTTGTTTTGGATTGAATTTTCTACAGTTAAAGGCTGTTCCTGGGAGAGTTTTTCTCCAGCTGAAGGTAACCTGGACATTGGAGGCAAAGTTGCAGATAATAAAGGGACTCTTCTTGCTTATTTTAGTGTGTTGCCTTTGTGCTACGCCCCGGGTCATCACACTTCGTTAAACCTACTTAGAATATACAGTAGATCATAAAATTGAACATACAACATTGTGGTTTCAATTGTTGTACAAGAGAATAATGGAGCACCATTTCCCTCAGATTGGCAATACTTTTATATAGAAACTTGAAATGGATAAAATTTGTAGTGTTGTGATGATGCATTCTACATCTTTTCCAAAAAACCCACAAATATTAGAAATCCAGCTGGAGAAAAGATAGGGAAAATGCTTCCACTGTACGTGGAATGTTATCCTTAAATTAAGAATAAGGTCATAAAAGTTTGTGAGTGTATTTGTCAATGCATTTGGGATACAAAATTTGGCACCGTGCCCTAAAACCCCCTTTTCTGTACTGGTTCAATGATTCTGAAGTGGCTTTAGGTGGTGTTCCTCAGCATAAAGAGAAGCCTTTGTTTGTGTAACTGGTGATGTCCACGTCTCTAACCAATATCTGATTCTGTTCATGTACATCTTACCAGCTATTTTCATTATTATCAGCTATATGGCTTAATCTATAAGGGATCAAAACCTCCTAATAGAATTCTCCATTCTATTTATGCAAAGCAAACAAGCAAAGTAACAAGGTAATAGGATTATCATAAATCGCTTTGTCAATTCATGAAGCTTTGACCTTTATTGTATATTGACTACAACTGGGGGAAAAAAACTTATATTTGTTTTAACAGTTTGGTCTTTCAGAGTCACTGAGGAGAAATCTAGTTTTTAGTTTTTCACCCAGCTTTAACATCGTGGAGTGCTGCGTTTTGTTTCTGTGTATTAATTGGAACCTGAGCACAAAGAAATTCACAGCATTTAATGGACTGGCAAAACCATTCCCATTTTCTCTTTGCCAGCATCAAAGGGGTTTTTGTCCACCTAAAAGCATTTTTTCTTTACTACAGGAAAGTAACAGCAGTACTCTCCTATTGATGTTGGGAGCCACAAGATTTTTGCAACACAATACTTCACAGTGTTGCAATGTTTTTGAAAGTTTGCAGGAAAAGAAGAAAAGAGAAAAAAAAATCACCCTTGAAACATTTTTCGGAGTACACTTTCATGGTCTGTGGTTGATATACTTCACTATAGTTTATTGCTAGTTTGACCTTGTGTGGTATTCAGGTTTCAGCATTTCATGGAATATTGGTGCCAGCTCATAAACAGAAGACTAATCATACCCTGCAGAACACCTGAGTTTAACCTTGCTTTTCTTTTAGATGGCACTTCTATTATTTACTATCTACCATCAGTAAAGTGAAACGATGGTATGGAATGGCCTTTAAGAACCTCTCTTAAGCCACGCTTCTGATCTTATCCCCTAGCTTGGACTTAACTGTCAGATGCTTTAAAGCAACTGTTCTAAAACTGTCTGTTTTTTACATGACTTAAGGGACCAAGGTATGAAATATTTTCGTATTTTACCTTAGCTAATTAAATACCTTTGAGGGCTCCTTGGTGTTCTTTGAGTACGGTTGTTTCTTGCAGATGTTTCATTACCTAAACTAGGTAATGTCATCAGTGCTAGTAGGGAGTGGGGATTCCTTATTAGTACTGATGATGTTACCTAGTTTGGATAATGAAACATCTGCAAGAAAACAACCAAGCTCTGAGAGCACCAAGGAGCCCTCATTTCAACCCCAATTATAAATATCCTCCTTTATTGAATAACTTTGATAATCAGATGCAAAGCATATGTTACAGTGGGATCCAGTAGGAATGGTAAGGAATACCTGAATTGTTTGATCATGTGCTAGTTTTACTGAGATTACTTGTTCATATTGAAAAGAACTTGACATGAAAATATTCATCATGAATGAATAATATTGTGACTTACTTGACAATCAGAAGCTACAAAATGGAGAGTATATAAAAGAGATCTGAGATATATATACATTATCCAGAGAATGATCACACTGTCTTATCATAAATGCTCTTTAGAAATAGGACTGGATGTTATTCCAGCAAAGCCTAAAGTTTAGAATTTTTATCTGTGGAATCAGTCCAAAAAAATATTGTCCGAGATAAATTGCGTACATTTTCTTTTAATTTTGTCAATTTTTTTTTATTGAAGGAAGCCACTGAATTCTTTATCCTTGTGCAATTTGTTGGACCAATTCACCTTTGTGCAATTCATTTACATATTTACCTGGAATACTTGCTTTCCCTTGGTTCTAAGTAAAGATCAGGTTTTTACAACAAAAAAAAACCTGTCAATAAAGGTTTACAGCAGTTTTCTCCATATGATCTATGGCCTAAACAATGGAGAATCCAGTTTACTTTTTTGGTATAATAACTAGATTCTATATGCTAAAACGTTCACCCTAACCCCAATCCTAACCCTAACCCTATACCATTTCAGACAAGTGACCGTTGAGTCTCTTCTTGAAAACCTCCAGTGATGAAGCAGCCACAACTTCTGAAGGCAAGCTGTTCCACTGATTAATTGTTCTCAGGAAATATCTCCTTAATTCCAGGTTGCTTCTCTCCTTGATTAGTTCCCATCTATTGTTGCTAAGTGTGTTAGAAGAGACTGCCAAATAGGGTATTTTAGTCATGCCCAGAGATTCAGCAGATGTATGTAAGATGTATGTAAAATGTAAGACCCAATGTGGTGTAATGATAAAGCTATTGAGCTAGAACTGGAAAGGTTCAGGAAACTCACAGTCTAGCTTTGAACCAATTTTAGGGGGGCTGTTGTAGAGATAAAATTGGAAGTATTATATAGGCTGCCTTGAGTTTCCTCAAGAATGATGAGTTATAAATATAATGAATATATATTAAACACAAATAGCCCAACTGTTAAATGTCAGTGTGAACTATTGCTTAGAAGTAATAGAGTTCTTTTTTCTTCCCTTTATCTTGAAATCTTTAATTTTGTGTGTAGCTTATGGGTGTGAAGTGGGGAATTATTTATTACCTTTCATTAAAAAATTAAAATCTTGAAAACAAAATATTATGAAGAATTCAAGTCAAATATTCAAGCTCTGCAAAAGTATGTCTCAGGAATCTTAATATTCCTGAATTAATATGTTTTCCCTACCCTTTATTTCCATCTTGCAATATATTTAATCTGCTAAAGCTCACTGCATCTATTATCCAGCTGGCAAATTTTAGCATTTCTTTATTTCATTCATGACATAAATAAAATCACAACTCATACAATAGAATTTAAAATATAAAATTAGGTATTAATAACACAATAAAGATACAATTATTCAATACGTTTGCCTCTGAGATATTGTAAGATTTCTATAGGATTACATGCATAAACTCAGAAGTATAAGGAGATAAGTGTAAGAATAATTAGATAGAAATACCTTGGGGCCAACTCAGTTGTAGCTGTTATTTATGTTCGCTTATAGCTTTGTATACAAAGAGCAGCATGGTAGCCTAGAGGTGAAGACAATCAGCTCCACTTGGATGATTGATACTTTAATCCAAGCTGGACCAGATGTTGCTTTATCAGAATGCAAAGAGAAAAATATCTGCTATGAACTCTGTATAGGTGTCAGGAAGGGCATCCGGCCAGTAAATGCTCAGCTCCATTCAGTCACCCCAACTCCACCACAAATTAAGGGTAAATAAAGGATCATAAAAAGAAAAAAAAATAGCTTGTATGCAAACCTGGCTATGCTACCTAAAGTTACTAGTTTCTGTTCAGCTACAAGGATTTTAATCTACTTGGCCTTCATTCTACACCTGAATATTGTTAGGAATGGGGATATTTATAAAGCCCAAAGACATCGCTCTTTCTCGATTTTTTCTTTTTCCTTAAGAAAGGCAGCACAGCAACACATGGCACAACAACATTTCTATTTTCTCTTCACCACAAGGGCAAAGCTGTTGTACTTTGGTAATACTGCAAAACCTGTCCTCCAAAACAGTGGTAGCCAACCAGTGGGCTGGGGACCACTGGTGGTCTGCAAGAAAATTTTGGTGGTCTGCAGAGAAATGTCACCCCTGAAGCAATTAATCCAGGCAGTGTGGGAACACAAGGCTGCGCCACCCACATGGCCCGTGGGAACACAAGGCTTGCGTCACTTGCACTGCAAACAACATGAGGTAGTTAGGGGAGGGGGGAAAAGGCAGAGGGGGGGAACTTGCCCCACTCACCCCACATGCCTTGGCTGGCCACCGGACTGCTTCTTTCCACTTCTTTCTTCTTCTGCTTTTGGTGGCACGCAAGGAAAGCAGCAAAAGTCTTTCTTTCTCTCCCCTAAACTCCACCAGAAATGAGTCTTTGGGACCCTTCAGGGCATCCTGCTCCAAGAGGCTACGCTGGTGCAACAAGTTTCACAAAGACTCACTTTTGGTGGAATTTGGGGGAGAGAAAGAAAGACTTCTGCTGCTTTCCTTGCATGAAGTGAAAAGTCTCTCTCTCTCTCTCTCTCTCTCTCCCCCCCCAGCCCCAGAATGGAGCTGGAGATGGTAACCTGTGATCCCAAATAAAGAATGATCGGTTGGTAGGAAAACGGGGTGGGGAATTTTCTTGAAGACTTTTTGGGGGATTTTCCCAGGGTCTCTGGTCCACGGGATTTAAAAGTATGAATTTGGTGGTCCCTGAGGTCCAAAAGGTTGGCAACCCTGCTCCAAAACGAGCCAAGAGGAGAGCATTGCAACAGGTTGTAGCTAGTCCTCATTTAGCAACTATCTCATTCAGCAACTGCAATTATGATGGTGTTCAAAATATAATTTTGTGACCACTCCTCGCATTTAGGACCTTTGCAGCTCTGTAATTCAGAGGAAAGCTGAGGTAAGATCATGAGCACAGAGATTCTTTCCCTTAGTGACTACTTCACTAAGTAAAAATCTAAGTACAAATCAAATGATTTGCAGTTCCCAATTATAATTAATAAGGACTAATTGTAATGTAAAAAAACCTTTCTTGTGTTTTTGGAAATAATATTAAACAGGCAGATGGAACACTTTTTTCTGGACTTGTTGGGATAATATAGGGTGGGGGCTGGCTGAAATCACTTTGCAGGTCTATATCTCTGGCACATTGCTTGAAAAATGCTCTGTCTCTTGGAATTAGTGCACAAGAGGAGAGCCCATATCTTAAGATGGCACTAAGTGAATTCCAGATAGTATGAATGGAGTTGTTTTGTATATAAATCCCCAACTAAAACCAGAATTTGTATTGACTGATGACCACGGTAGATTTGTTGAGGTGGAAGTTAATTTGCATGGGACTGAGATTGCAATTTATGCCTCAAACGAGGATAAAGTACAGTTCTATAAATGACTTATATTCAGACGAATAGATTTTTCTTCTGAAAATCAATGTTTGATGGGGGATAGTTTTTAGATCTTAATCCTCTGAGTTTGGTTTATAAAAGAAAATCCAATTTTCTTAGATGGAGTTCAAATGAAATGCTGTTGCAAAAAGAAGGAAAAAGAGTGGAGAATTATGAAAAGTAATTTTAAAAATTTTCTGAAAATAATTTAAACCAAAGTACTGATTAAAGAATGGTAAAGCTTTTACCAGCTTTTATCAGCGGTTACTTCATACAAGGAACAAGAGAAAACACAAGCTATATGAAATAAAAATAAAAAAAATTACAGAAATTTCAAGAGAATATAAGTATTTCTCAACAAATAATGATGATTAACTATGTAACAGTAAGAGAAATAGAAATAAAAATGCACTATGTGAAGCCAACCCCCCCTCCCCCCCCCCGAACCCTTTCAGTTTGCAAACAAATGAGAAAGTTGCTGGCATATAAATTACAAAAAAAAAATTATATTGAAACTACAAGAGGGAGATGCTGTATAAGCAGATAACATGGTCATACAGAGATCATTTCATCAATATTATTCTCACTTGTACAAAGGAAGTGACATTTCTCTGGGAAAAATAAATGAATACCTCAAGAAACACAACTTACTGAGGAGTACAGAGGAACAGAAACAGATTATGAATGGACCTATAGCAGAGGTTTCTGAAGCTATACAAAGATTAAACTAGGAAGGTACTTTGACCAGATGCATCATCAGGTTCTTATTATAAATGTTTTGTGGATGAACTTTTACAATCTGTACAAAACAGCTTTAGCTTACAGGGAGGAAATATGCTATAGAGTCGGAAGGAGGTTAGTATAGTACTAATACTTAAAGAGGGACAATATTTGATTTTAACAACAACCTATAGGCCAATATCCCCACTGAATAATGACTACAAATTGTTTCAAATGATTATTTGTAATACTTATTTTCCAAAGCACCAGAAGCCAAGGCAAGAAACAATGGATGGAAACTAATTAAGCAACCTGGAACTAAGGAGAAACTTCCTAACAGTGAGAACAATTAACCAGTGGAACAGCTACAGCTTCAGACGTTGTAGGTGCTCCATCACTGGAGGTTTGTAAGAAAAGACTGGACAGCCACCTATCTGAAATGGTATAGGGTCTCCTGCTTGAGCAGGGGGTTAGACTAGAAGACCTCCAAGATCCCTTCCAGCTTTATTCTGATTGATTGATTGTGGCTGACAGACTAAAAATAATGTTATAAGAATCGATTCATGAGGTTCAATGTTGATTTTCATGTAAAAGAATGTTAATAGCAATAGGAATAACATTTAGACATATACTGATCCATAGTGCTTTACAGCAGGGTCTGGTGGTTTTTACAACGTAAAAAAAACCCCTCATACAATTCTACCTATTTCACTACTACCATAGGGTGGAGGAAAAGTCTTCTTCTGAATCCACTAACCACTTCCAGCATGGGGTGCAAGTCCAGAGGTGGTATTCAGCAGGTTCTGACCAGTTCTGGAGAGCCGGTAGCAGAAATTTTGAGTAGTTCAGAGAACCGGCAAACACCACCTCTGACTGGCCCCGCCCCCATCTATTCTCTGCCTCCCGAGTCCCAGCTGATTGGCTGGGTCTTCTTTTGTTGCCCTGCACAGGAGAACGGAGCTGGAAAGCAGGTTAGTGGGATGGGGAGGGAATGGGATTTTGCAGTATCCTTCCCCTGGAATGGGGTAAGAATGGAGATTTTACAGTATCCTTCCCCTACTAAGCCCACCAAGCGATGCCACGGCCACCAAGCCATGCCCACAGAACCGATAGTAAAACAAATTTGAATCCCATCACTGTGCAGGTCCCAGGGGATGCAGGAACCTTTTGCCTCCAATCAACACGAACTGAAAATGACCTTAGAGGAAAGAAATGAACCAGGGCAACATAGAAGTGGAAAAGTTGTTATGAGAAAAATATGGTTAAATTTGCACAGCCTGATGGTCGGTGTACAAAACTGGCTATGCTCCAAAGGAAGAATGCCTTAAGTAAACTTTTGACACATCATATCAAAGGCTATTTATGAATAATAGGATTATGATTTTTTTTAAAAAAAGGATTGCTTTCAAAATGTAAAAATCTGAGAAATTACAATAATGGAATCGAGCATCTGAATCATGTAAAAAAGGCTCATATAAATGGATCTTTCCTCCAAAAAAAGCAGATAAGACTAAAAAGATTTTACACTGCAAAGAAAAATGTTCTTTTTCCTTTTTCTTCTTTTTTTTTTTCCAAAGTCCCTGGGGAGAAGAAAAGATGAAAAGCTTGTGAAAGTGACAGAGCTTTGAACAGCAGGATGCTTCTTATGTATAACCTTTCCTCTCGGTTTATGGGTGGCCCACACCAAGGGCCTGGCTCTTCTCTGGAATAGTTATTTCCTTCTGATCACTGCATGGGACCTAAAGAACGCATGGTGTTTGAGCTGGCACCGACACAGACAAGTGCTCCAATCCTTCATACTCTTCACCACAGCCACCACAATTAATTGCTCGCTTTTGCCGACGTAGTCCTGCCACGGGACTAAAAGATAAAGCAATTGCGGCAGAACATAGATTTGGGCCATCAGTGAGAGTCAAATAATCCAAAGCACGGAACAGTATCCCTAGGGAAGACATTGTGTCAAAACTCACCAAAACAAAAGCAAGCCGGATGTAGAAAACTAGCTATTAGCAGCGCCTTGAGCTGTAATGGGCATCTGGTAGTTTTGTTTGTCTGTTTCAGATGCCTTGGGCAAAAGGATCATTATTGCTACATTATCAGGATGCTGTATACCTGTAGAACAAGAACAGATTAACTGATAGACAAGGCACCAAGGATTTGGTGACTGGCAAATCATAACATGTTATATAATATATTAAAACATGAACTATCATAATCAATGTCCCAAACTGGACTTTTTGTTTTTTTTCTTTGAAGATGTTTCTCTTCTCATCTGAGAAGCTTCTTCAGCTCTGACAGGATGGTGGGAAACGGAAGGATTTATCTTCTTTGGAGACAGCTAGTCATTTGCATTCTTTTTTAGATAGTCATTGCGGCCCTTTGGAGGTTTATCTGTGTCCTCAGTGACTCTCTAAAAAAAATGCAAAACTCTTCTTACATGCAATTAACGAGATGGTTAATGAGGTACATATGGGTATCATGCCACACAGAACACTCCCGGCAGGCATCTGGAGAGGGGAAGCAAATCAATTATAAGTTGATTAAAATTTTAAAATAATGCCAGCTTATGAATGTTTCAAAGATTAAAAGTGAGAATGCCCAGTAACTCATGAGATCCTGCTTGAAAATACCGAAATCTATCAAAACATGGACTATTTTAACAGATTTTATTTTCCGAAGTCTCTACTGAATTCAGTCCATTTTCAATACCGATCTTCCTTTCAGCAGTTTCTCTTCATACCAAATTTGGTTTCGTTTTGGTCATGTGATTTGCTGGCGCACATTGGATTAAATAAATAAACGTCCTTTAGAGCTGCCAATATGTCAGGATCAAAAATAGAGACATGATTAATGTAATGCACCATGTGGTATGCAGATTACACTTTTGCACAAGTTCTGCTAAGCTCTAAAAGAAGATATCCATAAAAAAAACAAGGTGTTAATAATGAAGGTTGTACAATGTGGGTCCTGTGATGACCTAGGGTGGGATACAAAATAAACACAGTCACAAAAACAGGTGAACCCCCTTTTATTCCTTCACTTTGCTTCAAAGCTCCAAATATCCTTGACTGGAGACAAAAAAACTCCCCCACAAACAGTTACGAAAAGGAGGAAATGTCGTTTAAAATAAATATGCCTATAAATTATAAAGAGTAAAAACAACACAAACCACACTAAAGCAATTAAGGGAACCATGCAAGATAAGGGCTTGAAAATGTCCACAGTTATTGGAACACAAACTGGGAAGGACACCAAACTCAGAGAGGAATGACAGACTAGAGATATTTCTATGCTTTCTTTCCAGCACTGGCCCTTACGCATGTCTGTCCTTTTAACCAGCTCTCACAGCTGCAGCCCATGAAGAGGATCAAGGCCCTTTTCTCCCCCATAGACCATGCCATTCATATATCTCTCTTATCCTCTCCTCCCTTCGTGCCCTAGGATGGGGAAGGGATGGGCCTAGGTCTTACCCTGACTGCCCAGTCTCCTCTACAACCTCCGGAGCCACACTTCCACTCCCTGTCGGATGTTCCTCCTCTCCCTCAGATTCAGACTCTAACAGGGGAATGACAGGTCCCTCCTGAGGAGAAGTTTTCTTTAAGGCCAAACCAAGAACTATACTTGAAAACTCGGTAATAGTTAACTGAGAAATAAAAAAGAACTTGTCACTATTAAGAAGGTATTTTCAGCAAGTATTTGTCAGTAGCAGGTTTTGCTTTATAGATTCTTAGTTGATATTGATCACTACTAAGGTACAATTTTTAATATAGGTAGTCAACTGAGCTCAAAGTTTCTGTTGCTAAGCAAGACAGTGGTGAGGTGAATTTTGCTTGATTTTATGACCTTTCCTGCAAGAGTTGGTAAATAAATCTCTGCGGTTGTTAAATTAGTAATCTGGTTGTTAAATTAATCTGGTTTCCCTACTGACTTGCTTATTGGAAGATCGCAAAAGAAGACTATATGACCCTGGGACACTGCAACTATCATAAATAAAAATCAGTTGCCAAGTGTCTGAATTTTGATCACGTGATCCTTGGGATGCTACAAAGATTGTAGGTGTGAAAACCATCTTAAGTCACTTTTTTTCCAGTGCCATTGGAACTTCGAGTGGTCACTAAAATGAACTGTTGTACATTGAGGACTAGACTGAAAATCATGTGGGGAAAATATCCAGCACTTCAGATCTGTTAAAGCACTCTACCTTTGTGAGGGCAATAGACAGATTCTAAATTTGATAAACAAACCAACAAATATATACATAAAACAAACAAACAAACAAGAGCCTGAAAAAAGATGCTACTGGTTTAAGAGCTAAAATGATATTTTATGACTGGGTTTTTTTAAAAGGAAACCTGAAAAAGTTTGGCTGCTTGAGCAAATGTCAGAGAAGTGCTGGGTGTAGGACGTGGAAGACTTTTTTTGTATCATATTCAAAGCATTTCTACTGTAGTATCTGTATACTTTACATATTCTCTAGCTGCAGTCTGTCTTCAGCTGACTTCGCTTAGGAGTTTGCAGTATTGGCCTCCCCAATCCACCTGTAATAATGTTGAAAAATGCTTTAACAGAAAACGTTATTATGTGGGATCAGGGGCATATATTTCACAAAATGAGAACTGCTCAACTCTGATTGGCCCATAGCTGCTGTTTAAATCACTGAGGTTGACACTGATCCGGTCTATTTCCTCAGATCCATGGCAGATCAATCTGTCAGACTCCCACTTCAAAAACCCCATGCAGGGATCTGTGGTCAGCTTTATGTTAATAAAAACAGACAATTTTTCCAACAGAGCATCTATCAATGAGAAGCTTAAAGTCTGTGTTTCAGTTGGAAATGCTGGATTTCCAATTGACCCATCTCCTTCATCGGCTGCCAGTACAGGAAACTTACAAACGTGGTACGGATTCTGGAAGTTTCTCTTAGTGATACCAATAGAAACAGTGACCATTCAAAGTTACAACAGCCCTGAAAAAAGTGACTTATGACCGTTTTCCACACATGACTGTTGCAGTATACCCAGGGGTGGGCTATAAAATTTTTAGCAAAGGGTTCTCTGCCCAGTTGCTGGATAGGAATGGCCATGGTGGGGGGACCTTTTTGCCCTCCCCTGGCTCTGGGAGGGCGAAAACGGCCTCTCCAGGTTCCGGAGGCTCTCTGGTAGCCAGAAACGGGCCCATTTCCAGCCTTCCCGAACTTCCTGGGGGCCCGTTTTTTGCCCTTCCTGAGCCTCTGTGCATGCCCTGCACTTACCTGCCCCCAAAACAGATTGCCTGGGGACTCCTGGGTGGGGAGGGAAGGGGCAAGGGGACCAGCCAGGAGTGGGATTTGGGGGTTCTCCGAACTGCACAGAATCTTAGCTAGGGGCTCTCCCTGTGAACCTCCAGCAGCCCACCCCTGAGCATCCCCATGGTTACGTGATCAAAATTCAGACGCTTGGCAACTGGCATGTATTTATGACAGTTGCATGTCCTGAGGTCACGTGATCACCTTTTGTGAACTTCTGATAAACAAAGTCAATGGGGAAACCAGATTCTATTTAACAACTGTGTTACTAACTTAACAGCTGCCACAATTCACTTAAAAACTACGGTAAGAAAGGTTGTAAAATGGGGCAAAACTCACTTAACAACTGTCTTGTTTAGCAACAGAAATTGCTAAACAATTACAGTTTGGCTGTAAGTCGAAGACTACCTATATTTGATTCTAATTCAGAAGATGGTGTAAGTCATTAAACTTCTTGAACTAAAGTATAATTGCATGAACCAATTTTTCATTTTTGAATGCTTGTTCATCTAAGATTCCAGAGGGGTTTTTTTGTCTGCTCTTTCTGATGGAACAGCCTCATTTTCATCACAACAATGAGTTGCGTGAAATCATGTTTCAGGCCATGCCAGATATTTATGACTGTTTCAAGTGAGCAATACCTGCGTCATGATTGCATTTCAGATTTCTTGATGAACTTTCTAATAACTCGTTATAAAATTAAATGCTATTTTTTTTCTATGAAGCTACTTTCTTTCTTTTGGTATTTCCGCCCCCCAGAATGATAATAGAATCCAACAAGAAAAGTATACGTGACAAAAAGAAAAAAAGCTTTTGTCCCTGATTTTGCTACTAGATACGCTAAACGGCATGCAGAGCACAATGAATTTCCTATCACTTTTATGGTTAAGATATCATTTATTTGTGAAGTTCTTGATGCTTTCTGAGCTTGGTTGTTTCCTTGCAGATGTTTTATTGCCTAGGTAAGTAAAATCATGAGTATGAAGGAGTATGGGAGGCAGGGTTAGATTCTACCAGTTTGGGCCGATTCGGGTGAACCAGATGTTACATTTGCATCTGCTTCCCCGAACTGGTGTTTGAACTAACCAACAGGCCCCACCTATTCCTCCCTTCCCCTCACAAGTGGCCCATTTTCAATGCAGATAAATGCAGGGCCCACGCGGAGGCTCTGAGAGGGGGAAACGGGTCTTCTGGAAGCCTGGAAATGGGGCAGTTTCCAGCTTCTGGAGGGCCTCCAAACCCCGGGAGAGGCTGTTTTTTTTCCCTCCCAGAGGCTTGAGGCTCTGGATCCTTGGGAAGGCGAAAATGTAGAGGAAGTTGTGAAACGGGCCTGTTTCCGGCTTCTGGAGGGCCTCCAGTGCCTCAGGGAGCTGTTTTCGCCCTCCCAGAGGCCTGAGGGAAGCCTCCAGATCATTGGGAAGGTGAAAAATGCCCCCCTGGAAGTTCTTAGTAGGCCGTGTCCACCCAGCAACTGGGCAGCAAACTGGTTGCTGGGATTTTTCAATCCCACGCCTGGTGGGAGGTTGCTGCCTGTTTATATATATATAATACGGTATTGTTTTCCACATGATTTATTTACTGGATCAGTTTATAAGGTTGTCCATCTTGCAGATGAAGTCTGAGTGGCTATCAACTTACGAAAACATTTTTTTAAAAATAGGGTATTTGGAAAGCATAAAAATTTACAATGATCATTAAGGATAAAAACATCTGACAAAGATATCTCAAGAAGCCATCGTGCTGAGTCAAATCCACTCCTTGTTGTCTCCTAGCTATGCTCCCGCTATCTCTTTTTATGTTTCATCTCTCTCAGTGCCTCACTAAGCCTGAGGGGAGAAAGTCCTCATAGTTGAGATTCAATTCAGGCCAGCCAGCCAGCCATTCTCTCATTACCAGCAACTGAGACTTTGATCAGTGTGTGCCAGACCTTCAGGAACAACCCCAAGAACCATTTGTCACTGAGCGAGGGGTCCATTATTCTGGGGCAGAATGATCAGATAGGCCTCCCTGTGAAAGAAGGCAGCACCAAGGCAATCAGAAAGTGATCCATCTGTATGTGAGGATCTCTCCAGATCACACTGCCACTGCCCTGAAAACCAAATCTAGAGAGGATATTTGTTATATGATAGGCGTGACAGCTTTTAACAAGAGACTGGACAACCACTTGTCTGAAATGGTATAGAGGTTGGACTAGAAGACCTCCTAGATGTCCATGCTCCCATCAGAGCCTGAATCCGTGGAGGAGGACGATCAGGAGCTAGCGCTGATGGAGGTTCAGCGGGTGGCCTCGCTGGCTTTGGAGGAATCCGGGGAGGAGCAGGATAAGGCAGCCCTGGGCCCCACTGGTTTGGGATGGCTTGCCAGCAGGAGGACAACTGAGAGAGGGCAGGCAGTGGGAATGAGAAGCGACAGAGCTCAGGCGATGAGCAAGGACTGCCTTCTCCTGATCCCCCAGCACAGAGAGTGAAGAGGAGGTGGGAACAGCACAAGGGCCTCGGGAGGAGAGCGTCCCCCCACCCCTCTTCACAAAGCACACCTGGGGACTGAAACTTAAGGAGACGCTGTGGGGAGGAGCATTTGTTGGGAACAACTGCGGAATTTGTGTAGTTTTGTGTGCCATTGCCAACGTCTGGCATTTGCTGCACTGCTTGGTTCTTTCTTGCTTTTTGGACTCATTGCTTATTCTTTGCTTCATGGATTCATTGCTTTTTCCATGCTTTCAGGGCTGGGTTTCAAATTTTTTAACAACCGGTTCTGTGGGCGTGGGTTAGTTGGTGGGTGTGGCTTGGTGGTCATGTGACTGGGTGGATATGGCTTGGTGGTCATGTTATTGGCTGGGTGTGGCCAACTCAATATCACTCACATCAAGGCACGCATCTCCTCGCGTGGCCTCTCATGACTGTGGGGATGCTGCAACAGTCGTAAGTGTGAAAAAGGATCATAAGTCCCTTCTTTCAGTGCCATTGTAACTTTGAATGGTCACTCCACACAAGCAAAGTGCTAGCAAAGGAGGGAAAAAAACTCCAGAGAAGTTTCCGAGACAGGAAGTCTAGTCCTGCCAAGAATGTAATAAGGGTTAATGGAGAGGCAGTTTCTGCAAGCAACACCAGAATGTTTCGTTCCTGCCTTCCTTACAGGATCAGGCCAGTAATTTCTTCTAACAACCAGTTCTCCAAACTGCTTAGTTAACAACCGGTTCTAGCGAATAGGTGCGAACTGGTAGAATCCCACCCCTGCTTGCTTTGTGGACTCATTTCCTTGTTCCTTTGCCTGGTTGGACTTCTTGGTTTAAAGCCACTGTGCTACCAGCATTTTGCTGGACTACTCGCAGCCAGGGGCTGCGCCCTCTCTCTCTCTCTCTCTCAGCACTTTGTTCTGCAATTTGCATAATGTGGGGAGTATTAAAGGGGAGTTTGACCCCTCAGCTGGCTTTGTGCCTTGTCCCAGGTCATCACACTAGATTCCTTCTAACTCTGTTATTCTGTTATATCAGGCCCTCATCATACGGTATATCTCCACGTGGCATTGGATAACACAGGCAAGCTCACTTTGCACAGCGTGCCTTTTGCTGGATATAAGATGGCTATAAAGAATTACTCCTCAATAGGTTGTGTCAGGTTTTCAGAACACATCAGGGAGGTGTTGACTTCTTTTGACAACCTGTTGTAAGCAGGGACTTTGCGTATGATGCCTATAGCATCGTTTGATGGATTGCAACTCATAAACAATCCTTTTCCAAAATGTGTCTTTCTATTTGGTTCGACTAAAGATAAGGCCCCCAACATGTGGAAATATATTTTCTCTTCAGATATCATGCCATTTAATTAAATCCTTCTCCATTTTCTTTGACAGATGAAATATGAGCTTTCTGATAAAGAGCTTTCCCTTTTGATTACTAGCTTTACATCTTAAGAGGAGGAGGATATTGATTCCATCTCCCCTCCCCTATATAGCTCATTTCTTTTGGATATTTTTCTCTCCCCTTAGGACAAATTTGTTACATTTTCTATACTTGCTTAGCTAAGCTTGCTTGAATGGTAATGGGCAGAGTATCTGTTTAACTGAGCTTGCATAAAACTATTGAAATCATGATCCTTTTCCATAAAGGTAATTTTGTCCAAGCTTGGATAGGTTTTCCAAGTTTTCCTGGAATTCCTTGAAAAATCCCAAAGGGCTTTTCCAAAAGACAACTGGTTTTTCTTTTTCCTTGAAGAAGTTTTGCTTCTCATCCAAGAAGCTTCTTCAGTTCTTGGATGACAAGCGAAGTGTCTTCAAGAAGAAACACAGCCCAGTTGCCTTTTGAAAAAGCATCTTTGGCACAACCATGACCTGGATGACCTAGAATCTCTGTAGACATCCTTTGAAAAATATGAACATGAATATTGAGGCTCTCTGCAAGGAATTTATTTGACTCATATTCAACAATTAAAATATACAACACATACAATATACAACATATATACAATATACAACAAACTGAATATAAATAGTCCTCAAAATACAACTCCAATTGAACCCAACATTTCCATTGCTAAACAAGACTGTGAAATGAGTTTTACACCATTTTACACCTTTCTTGCCAACGTTGTTAAGTGAATCACTGCAATTGTTAAATTAAGGTTGTTAAGTGACTTTGTTTCCTGTTGACTTTATTTGTCAGAAGGTTGCAAAAAGTGTTCACATGACCCTGGGACACTGCAGCTATCATAAATATATGCCAGTTGTCAAGCATCCAAATTTTGATCGCATGATTATGGAATGCTGCAACGGTGGTGTGAAAAATGTTCATGTCATTTTTTTTTTCAGTGCCATTGTAACTTTGAACGAGTGCTAAATGAATGATTGCAAGCCAAGGACTACCTCTATTCGAAGAACATTTGCATAGAAATTACAGAATATTTTTAGTTATTTGTAACAACTTTCTGCTAATGCACTACAACAAAAGGTTTAGGACCATAAAGAATTTGTTGCAAAGATGTGTATTAAAATGCAGGAAGGCTATTGGGGACTATTCATATTAGAGAGAACTGTACAAAAATACATATAGTAGAAAAAAATATGCATTTGTGTTTTCATGCAGAGTTTTAATATAAATCACAAACAAATATGGAAATGGGCTAGAATTAAGATTGGAAAAAATGAGATGCTGTAATAAATCAAATGTAAAAAGGTTATCTGTTCATAGTTATCAGAGATGTTCAATTTGATTCATCTCGATCAGACAATTTATTTAAAACCTTCTTTCTTAGCACTATCACTTCCCAGAATGTGCAACTACAGAAGAGTACCGTATGGTACACAATTTTAAACCCCATAAAAATTTAATTTTACAAAGCTCCTCCTCTGGTAATACTGATTTGCAAACTGGGGCATTCAAAACCTTTGCAAGACCAATACTTGAATTCAGCTCCACTGTCTGGAATCCACACTGTATATCAGACATAAATACAATCGAGCGAGTCCAGAAGTATTTTACCAGAAGAGTACTACACTCCTCTGTTCGCAACAGAATACCCTACACCACCAAGCTTGAGATTCTAGGCTTAGACAATCTTGAACTATGCCGGTTAAGATTGGACTTAAGCATAATACATAAAGACTTCTGTTACAACATCTTACCAGTTAATGAATATTTCAGCTTTAACCGCAACACAAGAGTACACAACAGATATAAACTTAATGTAAACCACTCCAAACTCCATTGCAGGAAGTACGATTTCTGCAACAGACTGGTCAATGTCTGGAACTCACTACCTGATTCTGTTGTCACCTGGTCAAACCCCCACTCCTTTACCCTCAAAGTAGCCTCTATTGACCTCATTCCATTCCTAAGAGGTCTGTAAGGGGCATGCATAAGCGCCAATCGTGCCTACCATCCCTGTCCTATTGTCCCCAATTATTATTTCCTATTTCTTATATTAAAACATTTTTATTCTTATTTCTATTGTATTGCAAGCTTTTGACAAAATAAATAAATAAAATAAAGTTGATGCAGAACCTTTTCTCAGCAAAGAAAATTTCCATGAATCAAGTTTCCTAATTATTCAGCGCCTAATCTCAAACCTCACTCCCAGCCTATTCCCCCCTTCAAACCAAAAAACAAAGAGATATAAATAATACTAGCCTATCAAAGAGTGCAAAATTAATGTGCATTCCCTTAAAAAGATGCTTGGAACAATTAACAAAAGCACGAAGTATTGACTTGTTCAGAAGAAGAGTTCTAATGGTTTACTATATAGCTATTTGAAATCTGCCCAGCTACATGTCATCACCTAGCTGAACTGTCTGATTTAAAAAAGCTAATTAGCCAACGAAGCAGTATTGGACCTGACTAATGCTCAAATGGAAGATGACAAGGGAATACCAAGTCTGCAAGGTAGATAAAGAAAAAAAAAGTAACACCTCAAAAGGAGATAAATGCAATTTGTCCATCCTCCCCACACCCACCCCACATCCTCCCAAACTTGCATAGATGAGTTCAGCAAAAGTCAAGCTTGATTTGAAGGACTTTAGCCTTTATTTTAACCCCACAGCAGTGGCAAGACTGTTAAAAACACTGATTGAAAAAAAAATCACATTAGATTGGTATTAAAAGAATGTTTTGAATATATTGATATTACTAAAGAGATGGGGTGCGATAGCTGAGTGGTTAAAGACGCTGTCAGATGGAGACTTGATAGCCCGGGTCCGAGACCTGAGCTCCACACAATGGGTGAGTTCCCATTATTTGCTCCAGCTCCTGCCCTCCTAGCAGTTTGAAAGCATGCAAACGTGAACAGATTAATAGGTACCACTTTGGTGAGAGGGTAACAACATTCCATGCACTTTTAGCGTACAACCATGCTTGCTACATGGGCATGGAATTGTTTCGGATAATGCTGCCTTTCTCGGCCAACAAATGGAGATGAGCACCATGCCTTAGAATCGGACAAGAATGACAGGGAAACCTTTACTAAAGCAACTGCATTTGGAGCCTTTATGTATTTTATTTACTAGCTAACCTTTAAATTATTAATAGAACATATGGGAACGAAAGGTAAATGATCCAACAATTTATATGATATAGTGGGTTCTTTAAATATTTTTATCCAGCCTTTGTTAATTTTATAAATAACTCAAGGCAGTAAACATACCTCATATTTTATACCCCTCCTTCCATCCTCACAATAACAACCCTGTGAGGTGAGTTAGGATGAGAGTGTGACTGGCCCAAAGTCACCCAGCTGATTTCATGCCTAATGTGGGACTAGAACTCACGTTGTCTCCTAGTTTCTAGCCTCAACCATTAGACCACACTGTCTATCATTATTGAATGTAATGTACAGTATATATAAGTTACACTTTAACTTTTATTATAAAGATGGAACTTTCTAATATTATCTGGCTAGTTACTCATTACCTTGTGCACCAAAAATTAATGATTAAAAATAAACAAACATGTCCTAACCATTGAATTTTTAAAATGTGCATTTTGCACAATGGTGAACTAAAGTTTTAGTTCTTTATCAATTAAAAATCATATTTTGAATTTGGCATTTTAATAAATGGTTATTAAAAAGTTTTTTTAAAAAAAAATAGTGCTCAAAATCGGGCAGTGAACAAGAGTGATTTCAACTGATTCCAATGTTCAGTAGATATTATAGAACAGAGATCAGCAGCTATGGCCCCTTTACAGCCTGTGGACTTCAACTCCCAGAATTCCTGACCCAGCTGGCTCAGGAATTCTGGGAGTTGAAGTCCACAGGTCATAAAGGGATCATAGTTGCCTACCCCTATTCTAGAACTTCGCAGCATTTGTTGGATCGTTAGTTTTCCTGCCCTCTATAACAAAGCTCAAGGAGTTGAGTAGTGTGATCGGTTCCCTGATCCTGATGTATCTAAAAGGTAAAGGTTCCCTTTGCACATACGTGCTAGTCGTTTCCAACTCTAGGGGGTGGTGCTCATCTCTGTTACAAAGCCAAAGAGCCAGCACTGTCTGAAGACGTCTTTGTGGTCATGTGGCCAGCATGACTAAATGCCGAAGGCACATGGAACGCTGTTACCTTCCTATCAAAGTGGTCCCTATTTTTCTACCTGTATTTTTACATGCTTTCGAACTGTTAGGTTGGCAGAAGCTGGGACAAGTAATGGAAGCTCACTCCATTACACGGCGTTAGGGATTCGAACCGCTGAACTTGCGACCTTTCTGATCGACAAGCTCAGCGTCTTATTTACTGAGGTGATATACCCAGCCAGTGAATTTTATAATTTCTGCAAATGTATCTGTCAAGAGAACTTATACAAGGAACATGCTATTGCTGTCTCCCTACTCCAGAGATTTCAAAGTTTCTGAGGTCATGTAAGCCATATAAAAAATAAATTTTTTGCTGGACCTCCCATTTCCTACCTGCTGACAGAGTAAGAAACTGTCCTAAGCATAAATGCCTTCTGGAGATGGGGCTTCCAAACGTCAGCTGAGAAGCCTAGTCTTTCCCTAGAAAATTTGCTATAGATGTAGTTTACTGTCTATTCCAGGTCTGTCAAACTTGTGGTGTCACAGCGGCATCATGTGATGTATCGTGACTTCCCCCCGTTCGCTAAACTGAGTGTGGACGTGGCTAGCACATGACACATCCAGCCTGCGGGCCGTGAATTTGACAGCCCTGGTCTATTCCATCATCCATTCAGCTCTCAGTGGTCTGAGCATACATGCCTTGTCCTCTGGTGCTAAAACTATGGAAAAGCCAAATAGGCTTAGTAAAAAAAGAGAGAAGGCAGTTTATGGTGGTTTTCTATAGGTTCCTTGCAGAGGAAGGGGATGTTACAGGTGAAACAGGCTACTGATGATCATAGTGGGAAAGCAAAGACCCCAGTCGGCCTCTCTCTGTTGCTCAACTGCTCCAAAAGACATCTCATATAAATCTTGGGATGGTAGAATTTTTCAATAAGCAGCTTTGCCTATTAGTTAATGCATTGCCACATTAGCTAATAGTAGGTTAGGTCAATGGTATTTGGGAGCATATAGTGTTCCGGACTAGCAGGCTCGAAAGCCTGCAACTCTGATTGGCCCGCGAATAGCAGAGCGTGATTGGTCACCGCAGACTGATCCGATTGACTAGTAAACGGGCTGCCGCGATTGGCCCTGCCAAGAGCGGCAAACTCAAATCGCTTTCATTGGCTGCCTAGCCGCAGCCAGCCCTATATAAGGGGCTGCTGCGGCTGGGATTCTTCGCTCAGATCTGAAGTCACTAATAAAGAGCTGTTGTTGCTATCTGAGTCTTGCCTCCGTTTCTGAACCATCCTCCCAGATCTAACATATAGGTTCACTATATACCCAACTCCACAAGAATAACTACCTTGTATTCACATCCTGCTAAAGCAGGAGTGCCAAATTTGCAGCCCACAGGCTGGATGCATTTCACACTGGCCACACGCATGCCCGGTTTAGCAAAGAGGTAAAAAGTCATGATATGCCACGTAACAACATTGTAACACCGCAAGTTTGACTCGTGTGCTAGAGTAATGTTTCTCAACCTTGGCAAACTTTAAGATGTATGGACTTCAACTCCCAGAATTCCCCAGTCAGAAAGATGGCTGGGGATTCTGGGAGTTGAAATTCACACATTTTAAAGTTGCTAAGATTGAGAAACACTGGACTAATTATTCCCATCTTCTTCTGCAAGTGCTTTATTCCATGTCCTCTTTTTCACCTTTCCTTAATAACTGCAAATCATTATCATCCAGCTGCAGTCCGAATTTATAAATTTATAAAGCAATTCCCTTTCTGTAACTCTGATGAATTTAGTAGGTCTCTATTCTGTCACTCCCACATATAATTCTTGTAAATATCATTGTAAGAACAATAAAAAATAATTAAAAAAGCTTTTCTGTCAGTTGGCATTATAAGGGACATCACTATTTCTCTCACTGGGGTTTTTTCCTGCTGATTTAATTACAGTAAATTGGAATAATTAGAACAAAATTATATGAACCCAACAATTCCCTGTGGTCTTTGTGCTGCCTTTTAGTATGATAATGAATGTTAATATAAATAATTGATATATTCCTACTACCTCTGAATCTTTATTGCTACCTTTTCCCCCTCTTCTTAATTTTGCCCCAGATAGAAGGTGATGCATTCTAAATTAACTATAATATGTAATATTTCAGCACAGCAGAAGAGGTTAATTAAACTTTGGGGAAAACTTATTGCATATAAACCAGAATGACAGGCAATTTTGCAGCAACAAACTGAGATGCTGACATGAAATTCTGGCAATTTTGGTAAAACCAGTTGCATATTTAAATACTTAGGTTACTTTTGTAAATGGTGGCATTAAAAACAAGTTTGAGTCATTCATATTAAAATAATAGAATCAAGGATTAAAGCAGTAGCAACTTTGAGTCCTGTTTAAAATCAAGTGAACACATAGATGACATAATGTAATCGTTGCACATAAAAAAGAATGCATCCTGAAAGCATTTTTAAAAACTAGAACTAAAAGGATGCATTCACTCTTTCTCAGTTTATTCCTTGCTTGGAATATTTTCCAAGAATGTTTTATTGTAAAACTAGAGGTGTAATTGTTGTAGGGAAAATAGGAGGAAGCTGTACATCCACTGTTTCAATCTCTCAAAGATCCATGTGACAAAACTAATAAGGTAATAAAGTAAGCTTAAACAAGGGATTGGTTGGCTGCCATATTTGGCCTGTATGTCCAAAAGATTACTAGACAGCATGTACAGCAGAAGGTGGTATTCAACAGGTTCTGACCAGTTCTGGAGAACCGGTAGCGGAAATTTTGAATAGTTTGGAGAACTGGCAAATACCACCTTTGACTGGAGATCCTTCCCTTGCCATGCCCACCAAGCCACGGCCACAGAACTGGTGGTAAAAAATGAATCCCACCATTGATGTACACACAACACAAATTGTACAGACACACCCAAAACACCTCTTTGCAGCTACTGGATGTTTGCAGCCCAGATTTAGTAGCCATAGAAGTGGATGAGGGTGAAGGTTCATTCCCCGAGCTCGTGCATTGGTTTCCAAACGTTTGTTACCAAGCTAGGTAACATCTTGAGCGGAGTTTAGGGGATGTTAGGGTTCTACTGTTTATAAGGGCTTTGTGTTGTCAGGAGGTTTTTTGTGGGTGTGTCAATGTGACGGTCGTCTGATGGGTCAGGTGTGAGTCATCAGTGAGAGTCTTGTGATGGTGGGGCGTCAAACTTTCCAATTTTCAATTTCCAAACTTTAGGCGTGCTCAAAAGCTGGTGACATGCCTTGGGGATTGTAAAGATATTTTGGTTACTTTAATATAGAATAGAATAGAATAGAATAACAGAGTTGGAAGGGACCTTGGAGGTCTTCTAGTCCAACCCCTGCCTAGGAAGGAAACCCTACATCACTTCAGACAAATGATTATCCAACATCTTTTAAAAAACTTCCAGCATTCACAACTTCTGGAGGCAAGTTGTTCCACTGATTATTTGTTCTGTCAGGAAATTTCTCCTTAATTCTAAGTTGCTTCTCTCCTTGATTAGTTTCCACCCATTGCTTCTTGTCCTGCCCTTCTTTGTGACAGCCCCTGAGATATTGGAATACTGCTATCATGTCTCCCCTAGTCCCTCTTTTCATTAAACTAGACATACCCAGTTCTTGCAACTGTTCTTCAAATGTTTTAGCCTCCAGTCCCCTAATCATCTTTGTTGCTCTTCTCTGCACTCTTTCTAGAGTCTCAACATCTTTTTTACATCATGGCAACCAAAACTGAATGCAGTATTCCAAGTGTGGCCTTACCAAGGTGGTATTAACACTTCATGTGATCTTGATTCTATCCCTCTGTTTATGCAGCCTTGAACTGTGTTGGCTTTTTTGGCAGTTGCCGAACACTGCTGGTTCCTATTTAAATGGTTGTCGACTAGGACTCCGAGATCCCTCTCACAGTTACTACTATTGAGCAGGGTACCGTATATACTGTACCTGTGCATTTGATTTTTCTTGCCTAAATATAGAACCTTACTGTGATGATCCGGGGCATGGCATAAAGGCAACACAGTCACATAAGTAAGAAGAGTCCCTTTAGTACCTCCAACTTTGGTCTCAATGTCCAGGTTAACTTCAGCTGGAGAAACTCTCCCAAGCATAGTCTTTAAGTGGAGTAAATTCAGTCCGAAAACCAAGTACATAAAAACTGTAAATAAAAATCCACACAAACCACGCTGCAGAAATTAAGTTGACAGGGCAGGAGGAGGAATTGCACACTTGAAAGGCCAGCAAAACGCACACAGTTGGGAAGATTCCAGGAACCCAGATAAGCCTCGACAATACCAGATAATTCACAATTTGCTCTCAACAGTTTGCTGTGCTCAACTTCCTTTTTTATACACTGTGTTCCCAGCAGCAGCTAATAAAGGGAATCAGGGCCTTTTCCTCCCCCGTAAGCCATGCAACTCACATTGCTCCCTTCCCCATTCCTCACTGTGTGCCCTAGGGTGAAGAGGGAGTGGGCCTGGATCTTCCTCTGAATTTCTTCTCCCTTGCTCTACCTCTCCCCTGGCTCTGTCCAGCTTGACTGTACCCTTCTCCAGTTTCTTCCATAGCCAACGGAGCCACACGCCTACTCCCTATCAGCTGCTTGACCTCCCCTTCAGAATCAGATTCTGACAGGGGCATGACCCTTACTTTTTTCACCATTGAATTTCATTTTGTTAGATAGCACCCAATGTTCAGGTCATATAATTTAGATGTGCTTGGTAAATAACTACATAAATATAACTTTTAAATATTTTGTTTGTTTTCATTTCATGTGTCTGTGATGGGTTACATCAGGTGAGGGTCATTGGGAGGTGAAGTGATGCTGGGAAGGGACTTGCGTGGGTTGGTTGAGGGTAGGTGCTGTTCAGGGGTGGGATTCAAATTTTTTAACAACCGGTTCTGTGGGCATAGCTTAGTTGGTGGGCGTGGCCAACTCAATATCACTCACATTGAGGCACGTATCTCCTCACCTGGCCTCTCATGACTGTGGGGATGCTGCAACAGTCATAAGTGTGAAAAGGGGTCATAAGTCACTTTTTTTGGTGCCATTGCAACTTTGAATGGTCACTCCACACAAGCAAAGTACCAGCAAAGGAGGGGAAAATAACTCCAGAGAAGTTCCTGAGACAGGAAGTCTAGTCCTGTCAAGAATGTAATAAGGGTTAACGGAGAGGCAGTTTCTGTAAGCAACACCAGAATGGTTCCTTCATTACAGGATTAGTCCAGTAATTTCTTCTAACAACTGGTTCTCCAAACTGCTTAGAATGTTAACAACCGGTTCTAGCGAATAGGTGCGAACTGGTAGAATCCCACCCCTGCTGCTGTTCCTTATATTTAGAAAAACATTGCCATCCCCTAAACTCTGCTGAAGATTTTACCTAGTCTAGTAATGAAACATTCTGAGAAGCTCGGAGAATGAAACTTCTCCTATACTCAAGCTACAGATAATTGCCATTGTTGCAAACCATAGAAGTAGACAGCTTTTTGAGTGACATTAAGCATGTAAGCATGGTGATGAGTTCCTTGGCACTGTGAATAGTGGTTCCCCTCTTTAAAAAAAGCCCTAGATTAAGTCCTAGCTGTAGTGGTGGAGGCTCAATTTTCAAATGTGAAAGGATTTTCATATAATCAAAGCATCTGAATGGTAACTTCCACGTGCATGCAAAACTTGACCCACAAATAACTCCCTCTGCCCATCTTTCACTTTTTTTAAAAAATAACCTGGCTGATGCCATGTAGTGCCCTATACAGCAGTGGCCCCCAACTTTTTTGTACCACGGCCTGGTACCTGCATCACAAAATGATCCACGGCCCGGTACTGGCATCAGCACACATGACCAAGGCAAGGCGAGCCGAGCGACCGGCCAGCCAGCCGTCCCCCGCTTCTCCCCGCCACCTTCAAGTCCTCCTTTGTACCTTTTTTGTGCTTTTCGGGCTCTTTCTTAATCTCCTGCTGAGTAACGCGAGACTCCACCGCCATCGGGACGGCTCTTCATTCGAAGCCACCCCCTCCCTTTGACAAAACTAAGGCGCGAGGATTCCTTCAGCACCCAAACGCCGCTTTCCAACAACCGATGACCGACAAGCTTACCCGGAAGCAGTTTCTCAAGTGCCGTTGAAACAAGATGGCGGCGCCCAAGCAAACCGGCAGCCCGGTACAAAATGATCCATGGACCAGTACCGGTCCGGGGCCCGGTGGTTAGGGACCACTGCTATACAGGTCATCACCAACACCTTGAATTGGATCCAGAATCAAGTTAGTAACCGGTGCAGCTCACAGAGACCAAGGTGTAATGGACAACGAACTAGATGCATACATAACTGCCCATGCCTCCCCAGTTTGCACCAATTGAAGCTTTCAAATAACCTTAGGGCAACCCCATGCACAGTGCATTCTAGGAATCCATACTCAAGCTATCCAGGGTGTGAGAGACGGAGCATAGAGCCTCCTCTTTCAGGAATGAGCACACACCTTCAAGCTGTGCAAAGGTCCTCCTAGCTCCAAATTCCATTTCCTCTTCAAGAAGGAGTTGGGATGCAAAAGGACTCCCAGATTGTGCACTGGTTCTAGATGGGGAAGTAGGAACCCATCCAAAATAGAGATGGTATTCAGCAGGTCCTGACCAGTTCTGGAGAACCAGTAGTGGAAATTTCAAGTAGTTTGGAGAACCAGCAAATACTACCTCTGACTGGCCCTGCCCCCATCTATTCTCTGCCTCCCGAGTCCCAGCAGATCGGCTGGGTCTTCTTTTGTTGCCCTGCACAGGAGAACAGAGCTGGAAAGCAAGTTAGTGAGGTGGGGAGATTTTACAGTATTCTTCCCCTGCCATGCCCACCAAGCCACACCCACAGATCCGGTAGTAAATTTTTTTGAATCCCATCACTGATCCAGAACCATAAATAGCAAATTCTTAGATCCAGACCTGGCCCAAAGCTTCCTCATCTAAACCACTCACTCTCCAGGCACAAGGCACCATAATTCCTTTACTAGGGATGGAGATCTGTAGTTGGGATGACCTCCACCAGTAGCTTCATATAGAAGCAAAATAGGAGAAAGCGAGCATCTATCCCTGAGCCCCCCACCTCCACAATTCGGGGATTGAGGGCGGGACCTCTTACTGAAGTTGGAGGAGGGAAGTGTTTGCAGAATTATAGAATAGAAGGATTACCATATCTAGTTTGCTGAAATATAGATTTATTACTGAATTATTAGTGACAAAGAATTAGAATTTTGTGTATCTGTCTGCTGCCATCTATTGGTTGTATGGATTTTTGCAGCCCATATACCCCCAAGAATAAACCTGCACCAATCATTAGCTCAGCTGCTCTGCTCGGTCTGTTTCTCAAAATGAAAAGCAGTCGCAGTTGCTGAAAAGCAGGGCCCGCTTTAAGGGTCTCTAGAGGCCTCCTGGAATTGTGTATGCAGAAGTACATCCAGAGGGTTGAAATCCTGTGAGAAATGATTTGCATAGCCCTGTTATATAATGTCATTTTAAACAAATACCTGGCCAAACATGGTTGGATTTCTGTTTCTTTTTCTAACTTCATCTTTGAACAAGGACCTGCACTTTCTCATATATTTAGAACTGGTGAATCCGGTGACTGAAAAACAAATGGGAAAATTCCTTTATGCAGATGTAAAAGAGATGCTAAGGGGCTGTTTCAGACTAGGAAGGTTAAATGAAAACCAGTCAGACGGCTTCTGCCCTGTGCCAGATGGCAATTACAACTGGTGACACTACTGCCCCTTTGATGGCATCCAAGCAATGAATTCTTTCTTTATTTCCTGGCTCATTTGAAGCCACATCTGTTCCAATAAAACTTGAGCTCCTTACACTTACAACTGCATGTACTTTTAATATTATAATTTGTGCCTTTCATGGTCAAATATTGTAACTCTTGAAGTAAAGAACTCCAACACGTAAAAATATAGCCCATATAAGTGACTATTCATCTGCCAACATGTGAACTCTGAAGTAGCCCTTTTCTCCCTCTTTATCTTCTGAATATATGTTGGTGCAGAATGCAGCCAGTACAATAAAAAGAAAGTTTCAGGTTGCCCCTTTAAATCATCAGCAACCCACCCACCCTTCTAGTGGATCCAATCAGCTCTCTCAATAATATAAACAAGAGGCAGGTGGCGGGGTTGAAAAAGGTGAAAGCGAAGAAGTGCAATAAATTGGCAGTAACCTTAAATGAGATGAAGTTTTCAATTCAGTGTGGAACGAGGAGGCACGGTTTGAAGGTGGTTGTTAGAAAAAGGACAAAATGGTTGATGGAGGACATATTATGCCAATCAAGGCAGAGCAGCAACTGACAAACGTGCTTTGCCTGCCTCTAGACTTATTCAGCAAGGCTCCCTGCCCAGATAGCTGATTTTGGCTTTCATGATTTTGGCTTTCATGGACTTTTAATGATACGATTGCTTCTTAGACTTTGGTATTTGAGGAAGATATTTAGGGGGGAATTTGTTTAATAGCAAAAAAACTGTTACGTTCTTTGATTTCAGTAGCTTAGTTTCGTCTCTTTTCTCCTGCTTGTCATGCCGCTGTCGGAGTCTGAATCTGAGGAGGAAGATGAACAGCTGAAAGGGAGTGGGAGTGTGGCTCCGTTGACTGTGGAGGAAACTAGGGAAGGGCAAAGTCCAGCTGGGCAGAGCAGGGAAGAGGTAGAACAAGGGAGAGGGAATTCAGAGAAAAAACCAGGCCCACCCCCTCTTCATCCTAGGGCACACAGGGAGGAACAGAGAAGAGAACAATGTGGGTTGCATGGCTTATGGGGGAGGAAAGGGCCATGATTCCCTTCATTAGCCACACCTGGGAAGAAAGTTTAAGAGACATGCAGGCTGCATGTGGCAGCTGTTGGGAACAAACATACATTTATTTTGTGTTGGCTTTGCTTATCTGTGTTTCTGGCATCTTTCCAACCGTGTTGAGTTTTTCCGTGCCTTCATGTCTGGAATTCTTGCTCCTGCCCTGCCAAATTAGTTACCTCATTTTGCCTTGATTGGACGTATAGTTACAGTTTTTGTGGACCACGTTTTGGACTTGATTCTCTGCAGTCAAAGGCTTTTTCCTGGGAGAGTTTTTCTCCAGGCAGAAGGTAACCAGGACACTGGGGGCAAAGTTGGAGCTAATAAAAGGACTCTTATTAACTGACAGTGTTGCCTTTGTGTCATGCCCCGAATCATCACACTGCTTCTCTCCTTTTCTCTTACATGTACAGGTAGTCCCATGAATTATAACCATTTGTTTAATGGCCAAAGTAACAGTGGCAGTAAAAAGGTTACTGTAGGTACAACGGGTCCAAAGATTTACAACTTACAGCCATGAGATTGCAACAGAGCTTCCAACGAAGTCAGCTGTGAAAGCCACATTTGCTTTAATAACACTGTGGAATGGCACAGGAGAATTCTCCGTTGGGCAATCTAACATTTCAATTTAATCATTTAAAATAAAACATTTTAATTTTGACATTTACATTTCATTGTGTCTCTCCTTTTTGAATTGTTTCTTTAATGATTCTATTCCACCATTCAGTGGTGGAATTCAAAATTTTTACTACCGGTTCTGTGGGCGTGGCTTGTGGTCATGTGACTGGGTGGGCGTGGCCAACTCAATGTCACTCATATCAAGGGGTGCCTCACCTGGCCCCTCCCCTCCCAGCCATTCCTTGTCACCCAGCCTCAACTTATCTATAGGTCTGTAAAAATGTTGTTCACCTTTTTTGACTTTATTATCTGCATACTATAGATGTACTTTCATGGACCACTGAAAGGAGGAAATGGCTCACATGGTTTACTCAAGCGTGTGATAGGCAACAGGCTTTTAAGGTGCTGCCACAAAGAAAGGGGGGCAATTTTCCAAAGAAGCAGAAGGCAAACAAGAAGCAATGGATGGAAACTGAACAGAGAGAAGCAACCTAAAACTAAGGAGAAACTTCCTGTGAGTGAGAACAATTAACCAGTGGAACTGCCTGTCTCCAGAAGTTCTGGGTAGTTTTTAAGAAAAGACTGGACACCAAGGTCCCTTCTAAGTATTATTCTGACACCTTTCCCAGGATTTCTACTCAGAGTTTGGCATCCTCAGTTTTCTTGCCTGAGCTGGGGGTTGGACTAGAAGACCCCCAAGGTCCCTTTCAACTCTTGTTAAACACGTGGGTATTTTATGCTCTGGACTATTGACAAAGAATGCATGTAAATCTTGAAAAATATGTGGTAGCCCTGGGCAAAAGAAAGGCAGAAAAATCACTCTAGGTATAGGGACAGTGTAAAATATTAACACATGATAAATAATGGAACAATTAAAAATAATAGCACAGAGTATTATCTCTCTCTTCATATTTTTTCTTTCTTTCTCTGCCTTCCTCTTTCTTTCTTTCTTTCTTTCTTTCTTTCTTTCTTTCTTTCTTTCTTTCTTTCTTTCTTTCTTTCTTTTTCTTTCTCTCGTTCATACATACACACACACACACACACACACAGAGCTAACAGACAAGCATTTTGGAAGCAGCTCCTTTAAATTTCTCTAAGGCTTGAGTGGATTCTTCCACCCCCTCTGTCAGACCGCACTCCTTCCCACTCCAGACACTTTAACTCACACGGGGAAAGTGATATTTGCAGCATCCATGCCTTTCTTCCTTTTCCCCCGGGGAGAAAGAGGATGTGGGGGACGGAAACCTCGGAGAGCGATCACAAGTGAGCGACCAGGTGACCAGGTTGGGGCATGGCCAGCCAGGGGTTGCCACCGGTTCAGCAACCCATGCCACATAACCACTACCAGTTCGCCTGAGTACGTGCAAACCAGTTGAATACCACCTCTGCCACCATTTCTTAGATATCAGTGTAACTCTTGTCTTGCAGCAAGTTATCCCCACAACGAGTTGTCCGTGGTGAATTGTCATAGACCAGGTTAAAAAAAAAAGCTCATAAAATCGACTGCGGTTCATCTAATGACTGCATAATTTAGCTATGGAAGTTCTGGTCCCAGTTGTAAATCGAGATCTACTTGTAGCGCACCTCTGTATTTTTTCATCTCTAGCCATCTTCATTCTGTTTGGTTCTGTACCTGAAGTCCAAGTCTTTTGGAGAGCACTGAAAAGTGTAAGAGGTAAAGTCTAATCTGAACAGAGGCTATGAAGTTAAGAGACAGCTGTGCAAAAGCAATTACCAGGGAACTACTTCCATAGGCTTGTTGAATCCTTAATTTAGCTTACACAGAACTACCTAGCTGCAGGCATCCTTAATTCACTTATTTTTCTCCAGTCATTCTTCAAAACAGGTAGCCCAGGGAAATTGTCTTTTAAATTATTCATACGTTGCATGTAATATAATACTGATCTTGACACACAATTATCTAGGAGGTGGGATTAGGAGGGAACAAGGACAGTGCCTGAATTGAGAATCTACAGGGATGTCAAACTGGTGGCCCACGGGCTGGATGCCTCATGCACAGGCCATGCCTACCCCAGCTCCGCAAAGGGGAAAACATTGTAAAACATCACATGACGGCAACATGATGCGGTGAGTTTGACAGCCATGATATAGGAAATAGACCTAGTTGCTTGCCACTAAGAATACACAGTAAAAGCATTTTACCATTGGTCTCAATTTCTTAGTTTTTGCTTTTTTTGTACAGAAAAAAAATGATCTGCTGGATAGGGTCAGCCTGAGGGATTATGATATTTTGCAATAGTTTTTGGATTGATCATGTGATGTGCCTCTAACAAATCAGCAAATGTATGTCTTCTGTTCGATGTATATTTAATATTTGGTGGACCATAAATTTGCTTTGCAAACATAGGTTAATGTCAATCCACCCTTCTTGAGCTACACCTACAAAATTCAGAGCACAATCCTCCACTTCTGGGAATATAACCTCATAAAAATCATTGGGAATAGTCATAGCATTTTGCATCTGGTCTGCTTAATTAAATAACTAAAGCATACTGACCAGTTAAAGAGGTGACTCTGAATAATTGAGCAGATATTTTAAAATACCTATATATAACATTAGCACAGGTAGGTCACAATTACTATGAGTTTGAATAATGCAAAATTCAATTAGGTACAATTTATAAATAGATCTCAGGTTACATTTAATGTGACCCAAAACTCAAGTTGTGCAAGTGAAGCATACATGGGGTTGAGGTTGAAGTGCAGGCATAGTTGTCGTCTTAGATGTTATGGTAATTGTCGTGCATGCAAAACAAATCCAAAGATTTTGTTTGAAGAAACCTTAACAAAGAAGAGGCTCCTTTTGAAGAACTACAGTGGAATACAGCAGGTATGCATTGGACCTGTGTTTATCCTCTTCTACTATTCTATAGGTAGTCCTCAACTTACAACAGTTCATTCAGTGACCATTCAGACCATTACAATAGCACTGAAAAATGTGACATGACCGTTTTTCACAGTCTGTTGCTTTACAGCATCTCCATGATCATGTGAACAAAATTCAGATGCTTCGCAACTGGTTCACATTATGACCATTGTTGTGTCCCAAAATCATGTGATCGCATTTTGCGACCTTGTGATAAGCAAAGGGGAACCAGATTCACTTAACAACCAGGTTAGTAATTTATTAACTGCAGTGCTTCGCTTAACAACGGAGGCAAGAAAGTTCATAAAATGGGGCAAAACTCACTTAACATATGCCTCACTTAACAACAGAAATGTTGGGCTTAATTGTGGTTGTAGTCGAGGATTACTGGTACAGTGTTTCATTAATAAACATATACAAAATTATCTTTAAAAGTTTTAATTGGCTATTTCCATTGAGTTGCATCAAGTTATCCACAGAATTCTCTTCTCTTCTCTTCTCTTCTCTTCTCTTCTCCTCTTCTCTTCTCTTCTACTCTACTCTACTCTACTCTACTCTACTCTACTCTACTCTACTCTACTCTACTCTACTCTATTCTATTTTCCACAGAATAGAAAAAGCTTTGAATAATACGAATTCAGATAATGTGACCATTTTATGGGATTCATTAACCTTACTTATAAAGACCTGTACAGTAGGTAGTCCTTGATTTACAACCATTCATTTAGTAACTGTTTGAAGTTACAATGGTCCTGAAAAATGTGACTTGTGACTGGATCTTGCGCTTATGACCATTGTAGCATCCCCACGGTCACATGATCAAAATTCAGGCACTTGGCAACTGGCATGTACTTACGACTGTTGCAGTGTCCTGGGATCATGTGATCACCATTTGCCATCTTTCCAACCAGCTTCCTACCAGCAAACTTAATGCGGAAATCTGGATTCTCTTAATGACTGTCTTGATTCACTTAACAACTGCAGTGATTCAGTTAACCGCAGCAAAAAGGTCATAAAACTGGACATGATCCAGCCACCTTGCTTAGCAATGGAAATTGTGGCATTAATTGTGGTTGTGAGCTGAGGACTGATATATTGACAAAAACTCTCTACGTACTTGGACCACTTGCTCAATGAACCTGGGTAAATATATGTAGACTTTTAGAAAATAATAAATATATAAAGATGTACTTCTTTCTTATTATATCTACAAAGTGATTTTAGGATAGATTTGGGATGATAATATGAACTGTTATAAAACAAACTAATTATGATTATCTTGTAAAACATGAATGAATAAAAGTATAGTCAAATGATTGATTAATAATGATACTAAGGTATTTAATTTTTGATTGAAAATACGAGATTATATGCAATGTAATTGTAATTGAAGACTACGAAATGGAAGCACAAAACAATTTGTAAACCAAACGGCACACTGTATGTATACATATGGAAGATGGCTTGATGTTTTTATGTTTTGTTTGTTTATGTTTGTTTTTAAAAACCAATAAAAACTTAAATAAAAAAAAATGAACCTGAGTAAAAATAACATTGTTGTTCAAAATTACAAATTTGTATAATAAGCGGACCAAATTCCTACACACCCATCACTGAAATTTCTTATAAAATAAGAGATGCTGTTTCTGAAGAGGTGTTCCACTTATTTCTGTTTTAGGCAGAGACAGAATAGTTATTTATGGTGCTACTAGAATGAGAACATCATTCACAAAATGAATCGGGCATTTGTCCCTGTGCTCTAACATTGCTCAAAAAGGATAGTTGTCATTAATTAAAATTAACATGATTCATTAAAAATTAACATAACATACTAACACTAACATAATTAATTAAAATTAACATGATTCATTGGATGGTTTGAGGGGGAGGTGACTTGTTGGAGTTATCAGTAGGGCTGAGACTCGGCATTTTGGTTGACTCAAGAGCTTGAACAATCTTCATCTACTAATAGATGGGCTTGTTGTAATGAGGGCAGGAGCCACATGGTTCAATGTTTATGGAGATTTTCAGTCATCCAGGTCATGGTTGTCCCAAAAGTGCTTTTTCAAAAGGCAACTGGATTTCGTTTTTTCCTTGAAGACGTTTAGCTTCTCACCCAAGAAGCTTCTTCAAATGCGGCCAAATGGAAGAAGGATGGAGGATGGAAGGATTTAATATTCCTTCCTAATGAGAAGATGACTGCAAGGAATATAAATCCTTTTGAAAGATTTGAATATAAATCATCCAGTTGCCTTTGGAAAAAAACACTTTTGGGACAACCACACATGGTTCAAAATCCTACTGGCCCAATTGCACCTAGCAATTTTTTTATTTGGAAGGTGGCAAACATTTTGACAAAAGAACAGCCTAAATTGGGAACTTTCTTTTATAGAGGTGAAATCTAGGAAGGATTGAGGGAAAAAGCCTGCCTCTCTTCTACTTTAGCTGAAACTTACTTGTACCTTGAAACTGATTTGCAGAACTGCCAGTTCTTTGTTTCTTTAAACCGACATGCAGATGAGATATTATCTATTCACCAATACTTACACTTTCTAAATTTCCAGCGCAGATCTTGGCAGTGTAAATGTGATTTCAGTGCATATTTTGAGGGAAAATTGACATTTGAAGAGCATATTTAACTATGCGTCTTTATGCTGTCCTTTTTAAAACTGTAATTTGATTCAGCAAAGGGCTCTCTGAGGAAAATAGGCAGATGTGATATGGACCTGCAATGGTAAAGAACTTTTTTTTAACCTATGCTATTGAAATGTATAAAGTGTTTGCTGAGTAGTTTCCTGCCCCAGGCATTCCTATCTGTAACACTTTTATGTTCTCCAACGTAAAACCCAAGAGCTAACTGTACACTGTAAATCCCCTGTTAAGTGTTTGAGCCACAAAATAAAATAATATGAAACTTTCAGCCTGGCAGTTAAATCCCGCCTTCCCAAAGCACCGAGCATCAAAATATAGGCAAACGTACTACATCAAAATGTAGGCAAATTAAAATGAATTACTTCCACCGCAATTTTGCAGCTGATCATCCAGAGATGTATTATATCCTAAAGCACACCCACAGCCCAAATTTCACTCCAGACTGTATGGTAGCCTGGACATAAATTGGTGGGTCAGGTTTCACCTCACAAAAATGGATTAAAAATTGGATGCATAATCTCAAAGGAACCAACTTTCAGGGAAATTGGGAAAGGGAGCGAGAAATTCTTGGAAAGCTAAATAGGAAGATTGTAAATACATGTCTGGCATGTCTGAAAATGGCTTATTGGCATTTATTCTTATTCATGGGTGTTTCCTATGAATCCTTTGTTTTGGAATCTTTAGCATATTTCTGGTTCTAAGTGACTGGCTTTCTTTCTAAAAGCATTGTTTGTTAACTCGAGATTTTCTGGGGAAAGAAATTTTTCAAATAAACTGAGACTGAGTTAAAGTCACTTGTTCAAGTCATTGTTTGTGGTTGAATATTCAACATCACACTTGGTGGTTATGCAAAAAACAAAAAAGTTTCAAAGTATTGGGAAAAAACTACATCCCCAAAATTCTAAAAAATAACATTTGTACTAATAAAGGAGCCTATTTAGATTGAAACTACAGACATTTCTGATAGGAATGCTTCTAGAAAACTTAATGAAAAATATTATTTACTAAGAGACATGCTGACCATAGCAAGGCACAACACTGGAAAACAGGTGCCGTGCCTATGATATCAGAATGGGATACTAACAGGACATGGGATATGATGTATATATCACCTGTTGTTTCACTGCAAGAATGAACGGACTTGTCAGAATATTCATGAACTGGCAGAGACATGGTAATAAGGTCAGCCAATGAATAGCATGGCAACAGATCAGCCAATGGGAGATGAATTAGAAACTGAAACTTAAGGAGGGAGACTGGGCATGGCTTATCTCTGCTCTGTACTCTGAGCTCTAAAGCCAAAAACAAGTCTCTTCTTGTCTGCCTGTTGAAACTGAAGTTACTATGTTGGAAGAATCTACTATTGGTATTGTACATTTACTGATCTGTTATTATGTATATAAAGAAATTAATGAATCCTGCTGAATCAGTTATCTGTGTGTGCTTTCTGGATTTGATTTCTGCAGGACTGGTGGGATGTTGTAATAATGTCGAACTGAAGAAGCTTTTTGGATGAGAAATGAAACATTTTCAAAGGAAAAAAACCCCCAAGAATGTCCAGTTAACATTTAAGACAAGCATGACCTGGATGATTGAGAATCTCCACAGACATTTCTAATAAAAGTATCTGCGTTGAGTATATAAAAGTATATAAAGGAAGAAAAATACATTCATCAAGAATCATAAGATACAACATTTAGTGATAGTCATAGGTTACTAATAAGCAATCAAATCATACTAGGAAACAAATAAAACAATATGAATTGTAAAGATACAAGCAACACGGTTATAGTCATAAGTGGGAAGAGATGGGTACTAGGAAGGATGAGAGGAATAATAGTAATACAGTCTTAGTAAATAAGTTGACAATGTTGTGGGAATTACTTGTTTAGCAGAGTGATGGCGTTCAGGGAAAAACTGTCCTTGTGTCTAGTTGTTCTGGTGTGCAATGCTCTATAGTGTCGTTTTGAGAGTAGGAGTTGAAACAATTTATGTCCAGGATGTGAGGGGTCTGTAGATATTTTCACAGCCCTCTTTTTTGTTTAAAATTTCTATATTGCTGATTCAAAGTGGACTTCAGAACTTTCTTCAGCATCTGGAATGAAAGAGAAGACCCAGCAGTGGGAAACCACTCATCATTGTAGCTCCAGAGCAAAAGCTGTTTTGCAGCATTTCCTTTGGCATCTTGATTGAATACCTGGTTAATTGTCTCAGCTCCCTCTCAATTATAATAGGGACATCTGAGGACTTTTCTCAGTTTTCTTAGAGTGCTCTGGATGTGAAAGGGATCTTAGAGAGAGTTGTCCATAGCATCTGTCTTCATTCTTGTTACAATTAACATTTCTCTTCTTGTAATTGGAGCAATTCTCGGTGGTGTAGCTAATGTTGGATCTTATCTCTATCTTTATAAGGCTGCCAAATTAAAAGATGGTTTTACAAAGTTAAAGCTCCATATAAATTAAGTATAAAGAAAAAAACAGTGCAACCCATAGGGACCAATAAATGTTGGGCCAAACTAGCACTCAGTCCAAATGGCTTAGTACAAAGAAACAGGATGATGGCATGAGAGCTAGCAAACATTGCTCCTTTTTATTTTGAAAACAGATTTTCCTTCCCTTCAACAAAAAAAGATAAATATTGCCAGGTAAATGTGTTTGGCATCAGAGATATAGGAGAAAAGTCAGTTTTATTCTTGTACTCTCATTAGGGCCAAGATGGAAATGGGTTTATAATGTGAATTCATACATCTTCAGATGTTGATGAGGTGATGATTTTGCAAACTTTTTTGGGTTGATGCTTTTACTCTAACAAATCAGAATCTAAAAACAGCTATGAAGTGTGGAATAGCAAGATAGGGAGCAAAGAGAAATATTATTTGCTTCATAGTGAAATAATACACATATAAATGGGCTCTCAGAAACCTATTGGGCCTACTTAATTTTAGGCCATTAAGTATCTAAACTTTTGCAAAGAAGACGACTGAGTAGACATTAATTGACAAATGAAAGAAAAAGAGTATTTTCCAAGTGCCTTATTGAAGTTCTGTTCTAATTATTCAGTGCAATGAAGCAACAGAAGACATGCATGTTACAAACTGTTTTTGAAAATAGAAAGTTGAAGTCACTGGAAAAAGATAAAATACAGTGTGACTGAAATGCATAGGACAATATGATAATTTAACTGTAACATTAATTATTTGCATTCTTGTTATTATTCATTCATCTAAAATAATTGGTGTTTAAGATAAGAAATGCTGGTAGATATTCTTTTTGTGTCATTTGTTTTTCCAAATACCAAATTGAGTGTACTTAATTTTATCCAGCTTTAATTTCTGACAGCTGAACAATGAAGTACAGTATATCCTATTAGATCTGTCTGTAAATCATTGTAAGATTAAAATGAATAATAAAGCACAGATAAAAATTGCTGGCCTACAAAGTGATGTAACACTGTACAATCTTTCGTTGCATGTTTCGCTATGAATTTACTTTTTACTTTTGCCTTATAAATGAAAAGCAGACTGTGAAAAAGCTCTGTGCAACCAAATATATATATAGGCAAGAAAAAGGAAATAGAGAGTGAAGCAAAAAGTCAAGTTGGTTGTTAATCAAATAATAGGATCTGCTACTTGTGGCAGCAGATAAGCAATCCTTGCTATAGCAGCATTCTAGAAGAAGTTCCAAATACATAAATGTTAAAGAAAAGGTGCACAATAAGTTGTAGAACAGAGGTCTCCAACCTTGGCAGCTTTAAGACTTGTGGACTTCAATTCCCAGAATTCCTCCTCCCTCATGTTAGCTCAGGAATTCTGGGAGTTGAAGTCCACAAGTCTTAAACTTTGAAGTTTGAAGACCCTTGTTGTAGGAGATGTCTTCTTCATCTTCAGTAGTTGATTTTGCAGACATTGTACAATACAACTCCTTATTTGATTATGCTGGGGAACTCCTGCTTCCATTCAAAATGTTCCTTTGATGCATTTTCCTCTGGAAGTCTATAGAATCTTTATTTTTATTTTATTTATATATTTGATTTGTCAATCGCTTACAAGATAATAGGTATAAGTATATACATAGTTACGAATAGATGAAATGGATACATATAAGAAAAATAAAAAGAAACAATAGGACAGGGACGGTAGGCACGTTGATGCACTTATGCATGCCCCCTACAGACCTCTTAGGAAAGGGGTGAGGTCAATAGTAGACCGTCTAAGGTTAAAGTTTTTGGGGTTTGGGGAAGAAACCACAGAGTCAGGTAGAGTATTCCAGACATTGACCACTCTGTTGCTGAAGTCGTATTTCCTGCAATCAAGTTTGGTGCGGTTAACCTTGAGTTTGTATCTATTGTGTGCTCTTGTGTTGTTATGGTTGAAGCTGAAGTATTCATTGACAGGTAGAACATTGCAATGTATGATTTTATATACCATACTCAGATCAGACCGAAGACGGTGTAATTCAAGATTTTCTAGGTCTAGAATTTCAAGTCTGGTGGCATAAGGTATTCTACAATGAGTAGAGGAGTGGAGAACTCTTCTTGTGAAATATTTCTGGACTTTCTCAACTGTGCTAATATCAGATACGTAATGTGGGTTCCAGACTGATGAGCTGTATTCGAGTATTGGTCTAGCAAATGTTTTGTATGCTCTAGTTAGTAGTGTGATATTACCAGAGAAAAAGCTACGTAGGATTAGGTTAACAACTCTTAATGCCTTTTTGGCTATGTAGTTACAGTGGGCTCTAGCACTTAGATCATTTGAGATGAGTATTCCAAGGTCCTTTACAGAGCTTGGATCGTCAACAAGATCTTGACTATTCAGCTTGTATTTTATTTTCTGATTTTTTTTGCCAATATGTAAGACAGAGCATTTATTTGTTGAGATTTGAAGTTGCCATTTGTTTGACCATTCTGATACATAGTCAAGGTCTTTTTGAAGGGTAGCAGTATTGTCTGTGGTATTGAACAGCTTTACATCATCAGTGAACAGAACGTAGTTGCTCTTAATATGATCACAGAGGTCATTTATGTAGAGTATGAAGAGAGTTGGTCCTAGAACACTGCCTTGGGGGACACCACTGTTGACAGGTACAGAATTTGATAGGACACTCCCAGTTTTGGCCATTTGTTGTCTGTTTGACAGGAATGCTTCTATCCAGTTATGCAGTTGTCCAGAGATACCATAAGATTTTAGTTTTAGGAGTAGTTTGTCATGTACCACTGAATCAAAGGCTTTACAGAAGTCTATGTAGATTGTGTCTATTGCTTTGCCCTGATCGAGTTGTGTAGTCCATATGTTTTTGCAGTGTAAGAGTTGCAGATTACAGGATAGTTTTTTTCCTGAAACCAAATTGTTTATTAGAGAGTAGGTTGTTTGTCTCTAAGTGGAGGATAATGCATTGGTTAATAATTGATTCCATGACTTTACAGGTGACGCAGCGTAAGGAGATTGTTCTGTAATTTTCAACTAGGCTGGGGTCTCCCTTTTTAATCTTCTTCTTCAACCTGGTTTCCTCTAGATCAGCGTTGCTCAAACATGACAACTTTAAGACTAGTGTACTTTCAAAATTTCCCAGCCAACGATTGATAGGGGAATTCTGAGAGTTGAAGCCCACATGTCTTAAAGTGGCCATGCTTGAGAACCAGTACTCTAGATCAAGGGTCTTCAAACTTGGCAAGTTTAACACTTTTGGACTTCAACTCCCAGAATTCTTGAGCTAACATGACTGGAGGAGGAATTCTGGGAGTTGAAGTCCACAAGTCTTAAAGCTGTCAAGTTTGAAGACCCCTATACTAGATCCTCATTCTGTCTGTGAATGCAATTATAATGCAACAATAGTTAAAAAGCATTTGCTAGTGAAATTCCTGATCTTTTGACAGCCTTCAATACCACCGGCCATTGTAGTACTCTTTTTGGATTGCCTTCAGGGTTTGGAGATTGGAAGGCACAATTTCACAGCAGTTCCCATCCCTCTTCAGTTGGTGGTATCTTTCCTCCAGGACTGTCTTCTCCAACCAGTTTCAGCCTGTCTGATCAATATATCCCAGGAGACTCTGGTAGTGTTTGTCCACTTTGCAAGGAGAGGGATGATAGACCCTCACAGGTTAATGGTGGGAATCTACCATTTTCCTTACTGGTTCAGTGATCGCGCATCTAACACGTGCACATCCAGCTTTCCAAACACCAGGTGAGGCTTTGCGCCAATCAGCTGAGAGGATAAAGAAAAGCGCAGGGGCAGAGCGTTTTTTTAAGCTACCAGTTTGGCTGAACTGGTACCAATTTTTGCTACTGGTTCAGCTGAACTGGGCCGAACTGGTAGCATTTCACCACTGTCACGGGTGCAACTTTTCTGTTGGCCACCTATGCCTTAAAATAGCCTCCCCCACCCCCCAAAATATCAGGTTTCACTCTGTTGGCTTAGTGCAACCTATGAAAGCTATTTTAAAGAGCCATTTGGCTGGGAAAATTTGACATTAGTTTATTGGCTTGTTTTGCTTATGGGGGGTTTTTTTTTGGGTGGGGGGAGGAGTTGCTTTTGTTATGATATATGAGCATGTTTGAAACTATTTTATTTCCATTCTTTGCTATTGCCATGAATGTTTTAATGCATTGCATTTATTTTTTATTACTATGTTGTGGAAGCTTCAAGATATTTTATAGGTGTACTGTAAACCACCGAGGATTCCTCAATTGCAATGGGTAGAAATCCAATAAATAAATAAATAAATATGAGGGAAACTGCTGCTGCCCATATTAAGTTTTTGTTGTATTCAGGAAGTTTAAGTGTGTGATTGTTGCAATTTCTTTAGGAAAGCACTTTGAGACAGATTGAACAAGAAAAGAATAATAGGGAGGAAAGAAGAACGTTTTATTGAAAAACTAGATGTGGATTTTCTTTGCATTTCTACAAATGGTTTCTTTATGTGTTCTGCTCCAGAAACATTTGGCCTACTGTTTCATTGCATTCTCTATCTGCATGCTCTTTGTTTTACTCATCAAAGATATGCAAACAAATTTATTCAAATATCCATCTATTTATTGTTTTAGGTCTCAAGGACTTCATGCCTAACTTATTAAAACATGTTCTAATTACCATCATTATTATTGTCTATGGCAGTGATGACTAACCTTTTTGGACTCCTGTGCTAAAAATTGTGTGCGCGCTTGCACATTTGTGCTCACTTGCCAGCACCCAGAAGGCAATATGCGCGCGCCGCCATGTCCCCTATGCATGCCTACACCCACCCTCACCCTCACCAGCCCGTTACCTGCACTGCACCTCACAGCTTATTTTTGGCCAGTTTGAGGTCTTTTTCGGCCTCCCAAAGACTTGAGGAAGGCTTCTGCAGCCTTCTACAAGCTTTATAGGCCGAAATCTAGGCCTGTTTCATCACTTCCTGTTTTTCCAAAAATACCAGAAGTGACGAAATGGGGCTACATTTCGGCCTACAAAGCTTGCAGGAGCCTGCAGAAGCCTTCCTCAAGCCTTTGAGAGGCTGAAAAGGGCCTCAAACTGGCCGAAAATCAGCTGTGAGGCACACACATGCGCAGTGAGGTAAATTTGCCTGCAGCTCGTGTGCCGGCACAAATGGCTCTGTTTGGACGCGTCCCATAGGTTTGCCATCACAGGTCTATGTTTTTTTCTTTAATCTCCAGAAAATAAGAATGGGAATATGGATAAAGATTGGAGCAGCTGCTCTTGTTTCCATTCTTAATCCACCATAACCCCCAATCCTACTGGGTCCAGATCATGATGAAATCAAGTCATTTTGGCAGTGACTTTTTAGCAGCATGTATGGGAGGGGAGAAAGGGGGATGGGAATTAATGAAGGAAATAACAATAACAGAACTGGGAGGGACCTTGCAGTTTTTCTAGCCAATCCTCTGCTCAAGAAGGAGACCTTATACCATTTCAGACAAATGGTTGTCCAATCTCTTCTTAAAAACCTTATAATGAGTGTGATTTGCCTTTCAGAACATCTTGTTAACATTCTTATTCCTAATCGTCCCCTGAAAAACAAGAAACAGCCCAAAATTATGGATTCTAGAAGGTAAACAACCATCTCCCCACAACTCTCAAAGGTTGCCCAGCTCTGCCCAAGTTGACCTGATGTAGCAAGTCATAGACTAGGTTGAAGAGCTTCAATTGAAAAAGTGCATATAAGATAAGGAAGTGGAGAAAGTCCTTGTAAGTGTATGTTAGATCGGTGGATCGGGTCACATAAGAGGCGAGACGCGAAAGTGAACAATCAGCTCTTTATTGCAGCTCTGAACAAGGACAGTTTAAAGTGTGTGAGCCGCTTGGCTTTATACAGCCGGCCGGCGGCTTGGCGGCCAATGGCAGCGCTTTGAATCTCCCGCGATCGGCTCGGCCAATCGCGATAGATTCTTAGCGCTC